>NC_064810.1:140915144-141215144 GCF_023721935.1 Panthera uncia
TTTTTTTTTTTTTTTTTTTTTTTTTTTTTTTTTTTTTTTTTTTTTTTCTGATTTGAGGGATAGGTGGGGGAAAGAGCACAGACAAGATATGTAGATTTTTTTGCATTGGCACAAAACAAGGCCTCGTTTACAAAGAAGTACAGAAATTCGTAACAGCTATGTTTGGAGGGAGGTTTGCATGAACCGATCTTATATGCAGGGCATTTTGGGGGAAATGAGTCACAAAGTCAAGAAGCCGGAAGAGGGAGAAAAGCCCAATTAAAACACCATCCACACCCAAAATGGCTCATCGGCATTTCCAGCAAAGTGCTGACTGTCAGCTGTAGGCTTAGCTGGGACTGAGGGCAGGAGCCTGGCTCCTCTATATGTTTGGGCTTCCTCATGACATGTTGGCTGAGTTCCAAGAACAGGCAGTCTAAGAAAATCAGGCAGAAGCTGCATTGCCTTAAATGACTTTGCCTCATATAGTGTCACTTCTCCATAGTCAAAACTGCACCCAGTTTCAAGGCAAAGGAACAAAGACCTTATTTCTCAATAGAAAGGATGTTTTTTAGGTTTATTTATTTATTTTGAGAGACAGAGAGAGCAAGCAAGCATGAGTGGGGAAGGGGCAGAGAGAGAGGGGAGAGAGAATCCCAAGCAAGGCTCTGCACTGTCAGCCCAGAGCCGCATGTGAGGTTTGATCTCACCAACCATGAGATCATGACCTGAGTTAAGATCAAGAGTCGATACTTGACTGATTGAGCCACCCAGGGACCCCATCAATAGAAGGATTTTTAGAGCATCATTGAAAGAAGATCATGGGAGATGGGAAATATTGTTATGGGCCCTTTGGAAAACAGAGTTTGTCACACTGTCCAAAATTTGGGTGATTATTTTCATTTACTCAAGTCTTCTGTTGTGTCTCTCTGTCTATTTTTATATATTACTTGAAGATAGGAAACATTTTAAACAGATTATTCTGTTATGTTGTCTTATTTGGTGCTATTATAGTTGAAATATTTCCTTCAATTCTATTTCCTAACTAGCTATTATTTTCAGAAAAGCAAGGTATTTGTGTGTTAACTTGGTAACCATTCACATTAGTAGATGTCCTGGGGAATTTTAATTAGAAAGAATCCTCAATTACCAGGACATAATTTGTTTGTTGCCAATTTCGATTGTCATGTGACAAGGTTTCAACATTCTAGTCAAGCCCCCAAAAAGATAGCAATCAGTGTCTTTCCCTAAACTTAAGACAGGAAGCCATCAAAATCCTAGAGGAGAAAGCAGGCAAAAACCTCTTTGACCTTGGCTGCGGCAACTTCTTACTCAACATGGCTCTCTAGAGGCAAGGGAAACAAAAGCAAAAATGAACTATTGGGACCTCATTGAGATAAAAAGCTTCTGCACAGTGAAGGAAACAATCAGCAAAGCTAAAAGGCAACTGACAGAATGGGAGAAGATATTTGCAAATGACATATCAGATAAAGGGTTAGTATCAAAAATCTATAAAGAACTTACCAAACTCAACACCCAAAAAACAAACAATCCAGTGAAGAAATGGGCAAAAGACATGAATAGACACTTTTCCAAAGAAGACATCCAGATGGCTAACAGACAGATGAAAAAATGCTCAACATCACTCATCATCAGGGAAATACAAATTAAAACCATAATGAGATACCACCTCATGCCAGTCAGAATGGCTAAAATTAATAACTCAGGCAACAACAGATGTTGGCGAGGATGCAAAGAAAGAGGGTCTCTTTTGCACTGCTGGAGGAAATGCACACTGGTGCGGCCACTCTGGAAAACAGAATGGAGGTTCCTCAAAAAGTTAAAAATAGAACTACCCTATGACCCAGCAATTGCACTACTAGGTGTATATCCAAGGGATACAGGTGTGCTGTTTCAAACGGGGACAGGCACCCCAATGTTTATTGCCATAAACAACTGTTGACAATAGTTGAAGTACGGAAAGAACCCAAATGTCCACTGACAGATGAACGGATAAAGAAGATGTGGTATACATATACAATGGAGTATTACCCAGCAATCAAAAAGAATGAAATCTTGCCATTTGCAACAATGTGGATGGAACTAGAGGGTATTATGCTAAGTGAAATAAATCAGTCAGAGAAAGACAAATATCATATAACTTCACTCATATAAGGTCTTTAAGACACAGGACACATGAACACAAGGGAAAGGAAGAAAAATAATATAAAAACAGGGAGGGGGACAAAACATAAGAGATTCTCTTTTTTTTTTTTTTTTTCTTTTTAAATGTAACAGACTCAAATACAGAGAATAAACTGAGGGTTGCTGGAGGGGCTGTGGGTGGGGGGATGGGCTAAATGGGTAAGGGACATTAAGGAAGATGCTTGTTGGGATGAGGGCTGGGTGTTATACATAGGGGATGAATCACTGGAATCTATTATTATTATGAATAATAATATTATTATTATTATCTATATATTATCTATATTATCTATAATATTATCTATAATATTATCTATATTATTATCTATCTATATATTATTATAATACTATATCTATTATTATTATCTATATATATTATTATTATCTATATATATAATAGATAATATATTATCTATTATTATGAATCACTGGAATCATTATTGCGTTATACGCTAACTAACTTGGATGCAAATTAAAAGAAAGAAATGAGTGTCTTTCCTTTATTGTATCATTTACCAAAAGACTATGTGATTCACACTTTGTAAATTCATCTTATAAAGATACATTCTATGCCATGTTAGAAGAACTAATTCTGCTTATAGACTTCTTGTGCTTGTGCCCTTCAAGGTTTCCATTTTACAAAGTATATGAAAGAGTTTGTCAGATTCACATCAGTGCAGTTATCAAGTTGGATTGTGGGAACTTGCTGAAACTCTATTTTAAGCAGATTCCATAGATCAAGGACAGATCGGAATTAAAGGACAGCTTGGAACTCAGTTTATAGATCTACCTTGGTTCAAAGACTGTGGTTTACTGAACAAAGTAAGTCTGAAGGGATATACTGCTCAGTCTACAAAGAAATAAGGGTGTTCGGATTCCAAACGAACAAATAAGACAAATGTCGATTCTTGCTTTTTCCAATTAATGGACTCTTAGCTCAATGGAAATCCATGTATTGAAGGACTACAGAGATACTGACAGGAAATAAAGTCATAATTTCAAAAGAGATTCCTCCATTTTTAAAATGTGTCAGCAAGTAGGATCATGGCTGCCTTTGGAGGGTGAACTTCAGGATGTTCTGGCATGTGGTTCTGTGGTTAACACGACGAACTTGCTGTATATTCTACTTATTTGTCTTGTTGATTACTTGTTGATTATCTTCCATTTTAAAATGTTAGCTCAATGATTATGGCAATTTTTATCTGATTTGTTAAAATGCCATACTCCCTGTACCTAGAAAATACTAAGTATCTAGTAGGCACTCAATATTTGGTCATCGAAAGAAGGATTGAACGAACAAGCATGACATTTAGTATCAAGAGAAGCTATTTGAACTGAAAGTAAAGTATACACAAGAAGATACATTATCTGTGGTTCTTTAGATTTGAGTATGTAACTCTTAAACTTTTATTTTGACTAAATTCTGGGGAAGAGCATTTCATTCACAAAATGAGTTAAAGCTGAGTCATCATCAGTTGTATAAACTGATTTAGAATTGATGCATCTTTTTAAAAAGTTAAAAAAAAAAAGGGGGGGGGGGGGAGTGTTGGGCACCTGGGTGGCTCAGTCTGTTAAGCGACTGACTTTGGCTCGCATCATGATCTCACAGTTCATGGGTTCGAGCCCTGCACCAGACTCTGTGCTGACAGCTCGGAACCTGGAGCCTGCTTTAGATCCTGTGTCTCACTCTCTCTCAGCCCCTCTCCCACTTGCACTCTCTCTCTCTCTCTCTCTCTCTCTCTGAAAACTGTATTTAAAAAAACATTTAAAAATTTTAGAATTGATGTATCTTAGTTGAAAAAGAAAAGACTGGCAAGAAACAGATCACTATTGCAGTGTATCTCTGGATGGTGATTTTTTTAATACCTCTTTTTACTTTGTGTATTTTACAGAATGTCAATAATAAAGATAAATTACTTGTAGAAAGAAAGAAAAAAGAAACCTAAACAAGGTAGAAAATTATTGTATTACCAAATTTGTTAAAAACCAGCGTCTTGCTAATTATATCAGAACGTATGAGTTAGAACTAGAAGAACTATGATGGCATACTTGGGCACAAATAAAATCAATTAAATTTATATTTTCCCCTCATTTTGGTAAAACTAATGAAAATGTATATGTTGAATAAATGACATACTAATCTTCTCTATTGTTATTAACAATGTTTATTTATTTTATTTTATTTTTTTTTTTTATTTTTGAGAGACAGAAAGAGCACAAGCAGGGGAGGGGCAGAGAGAGAGGGAGACACAGAATCTGAAGCAGGCTCCAGGCTCCGAGCTCTCAGCACAGAGCCCAATGTGGGGTTCGAACCCAAGAACCGGAGATCATGACCTGAGCCAAAGTCGGATGCTTAACTGACTGAGCCACCCAGGCGCCCCACTATTGTTATTAATAAAGGATTCATGGTATCCCTTCCACATATAGATTTCTTTTTTTTAAATGTTTTTTTAAATTTTTATTTATTATTGAGAGACAGAGAGACAGAACATGGGAGGGACAGGGAGAGGGGGAGACACAGAATTCAAAAGCAGGCTCCAGGCTCTGAGCTGTCAGCACAGAGCCTGATGCAGGGCTCGAAATCACGAACCGTGAAATCATGACCTGAGCTGAAGTCGGACACTTAACTGACTGAGCCACCCAGGTGCCCCCCACATACAGATTTCTGACCACAAGTCCAATTACTGAGAGACCTTTGATTATAAGATCTTTTAGGTATTTGTGTCTCTCTCATTCTCTGTCACCCCACATCGGGCTCTAATACCTATGTCACAGGATAGTAAAGCCAAATAGGATAACACATGAAAAGACACTGTCTAGATTACAAAGCCTCATATGTGTTTGGTTGAAAGAACATCTTCTAGGACCTGGCCTCCGCTGTAGGTGGCCGTTTTCAACTTGGAGGGAGCATAGTGGGACCTTTACTTACTTAAGTTAAATGGAATAACACTATACCTTTGGAGTCTCCTTCCTGTGCTGTGAAGCATCAGTCTATAGGGCTCAGTTTAAACAGCCAAGGTTCCAGCCCTATAATATATATGAGTCTGTGCCAAGGGGGTACATGATGGTAAACGTGATGGAAAGCTTTTCTGTGGGTCTGTCCCAGCATGGGTCTGAGGGAGGCATTTCTTTACAAGGCCACTAACTTGCCACAGTCCCCAGTTAAGAGAACCAGAATAAAGTTTGCTTCTTCTGGAATGACACTAGTTGGAGTTCAGGAGAGAGTGCTGCCACCCCAAGTTATCGGAATCATGGAGCTCCAGGGGGATTCAGTAGCTTGTCCACACTGTGTCGCCTTATATTAATAAGAGACTGGAAGCGGAGGGTGTTCTAGCATCATAAATATATATTATCTTTTGTTATTAAAATATTTATTTTTATTAAAGTTAAATGTTGCTTATAGTTATTGTATTGGTACTAATATTTGTCTCTATTAGAAATTATTTTTGTTTCTGCTGATTAGTATTTTTCAATTTCCCACGTAATATTTTATAATAGAAAAGCAAAAACTCTTGCAAGTTACCTATAGAACATTACAAAAATTTCTAATATTTATTTATTTTTGAGAGAGAGACAGAGACAGAGACAGAGACAGAGAGACAGAGCAGGAGTGAGGAGGAACAGAGAGAGACACACACAGAATCGGAAGCAGGCTCCAGGCTCTGAGCTGTCAGCACAGAGCCTGACATGGGGCTCAAACTCATGAGCTGTGAGATCATGACCTGAGCTGAAGTCAGATGCTTAACTGACTGAGCCACCCAGGCACCCCGCCTCCAGAACATTTGAAAATACAGGCAAGTAAAAGGAAGAAAACTAAAATGACTTGTAATTCCATTGCCCAGAGGTAAGCACTGTTAACATATTGGGGTGCAACCTTCTAGTATACAGAATTCCTTAACAAGAAATGGGATTGCACTCTATCTTATTCACCCTGTTCTTTTGCTTGTAAAAATAATCCCGTATGAATAAATGTTCTTCAAAAAACAGCATTTTTAAAAGTTTATTTCTTTATTTTGAAAGAGAGAGCGCAGGGGAGGGGCAGAGGGAGAGGGAGAGGGAGAGAGAGAGAATCTCAAGCAGGCTCTGCACTGACAACACCAAGCCTCATATGGGGCTTGAACTCACAAACCATGAGATCATGATCTGAGCCGAAATCAACCAACTGAGTCACCCAGGGACTTCTTCAGACATAACATTTCAATAACTGCATATTCTGAGGCTTTTCATGCATATTTACGAGTCAGAAAAGTTGAATGTGTCTACATCCTGGCCAACAGTGTAATAGTGCCCAGCCCCTTCCTCCAGTGTTGCCGGTTACTAAAGCAGCTGGAAAATATTGGTCAGTAGTGGGATCGTTGCTGTTTTAATTGGCAGCTCTCTAGTTGCTCATAGGTTGATCATTTTCCCCCTGGAAGATCCTTTGGACAATTGCCTTTGCCAGGATCATCTAAAACTTCTACAGCAGTAAAGCAATGGGAGCGGCATCTGCATGGGTGGAAGTTTTCATATGTAAATAATTAATGTTCAAGTCACAATATCTCTAGACTCAGTCCCTTTAACACTCACTAAATCCCTCTTCGTATTCACTGGCAAATACATACTGCTGGTCTGCTCTATGACAAGCTCCGTTCTAGATGCCGGTGATACAGCAGTGAGTGAACTTGGCAAGGTTCCTGGTGCATACATTCTACATGCGGTGAACCAAACAAACCAATGTGTGGTTATGGTATGGCAGAATATAAAACAGAGGATGGGGCTGAGAGTGATGGAGTGGGAAGGGAGGTGCCTTATAATAGAAGGGATCAAGGAGGGCCTTTTTGATGGGATGACATTTGAGTAGGAACCTAGATGGAGCAAGGAGTGAGTGAGCCATGCAGGTGTTTGGGGAAGAGCATTCCAGACAAGGACCAGAGAGTGAGAAGCTCCTGAGGCAGGAGTGTGCCCATCTCAATGAGGAGTGGCTGGAGCAGAGAGGGGGTTGGGGGCAGTGGCACAGGTGACATCAGAGCGGAGGAGGGGCCAGTTCACATAGAGGTTGTACGCCTTGGCCAGGAAGGACTACGGATTTCATCGGAAGGAGCTCAGAGGTGAGGCTGACAGTCCAGTAGGAGGCTGTTGCAGTGGCTCTGCCGGGCTGTCAGTCGTACATGTGGATATAACTAACTCATTTCCCCCAGACAGGCCTGCCCTGCTCTGCCAATCTCAGCCATTGCCCGTCTCCGGCACTACGCAATTTCTCTCCTTGTGTGGCAGGTCAGATGCAGTGGGTGTCTTATGAAGTATGTTGGGTGCTAAAAAGTCTGTGCAACAGGCAATCAAAACACTAAGAGTGACAAGGCAGGATCAGTGGGTGTCACCCTCCGAAGTCAATTTGACAAGCCTTGGTCTAGCGCTTACAGGGTCGAGAAGAACATGCTGGTAACTCTAGAGAAAAAGCAGAGTAGAGGCACCAGAGACTTCAATAAAATGACTAAAAAAGACGTGGCAGACATGAACGCGTCCTGTGTACCAAATCACTCCATATTTAATCCCTGCATGAGGTACCTGGAAATCTATAAATGACAGCAAGAAGCAGCTTGACGGTCTGCCTTGTGTTTCACTTGCTAGTGACAAACTACTTGGAAGTTTTTCTCATATCTGAAATGCTACTTTTGAGTACAAAAACTAAACAAAGTGCTTTCACGTTCCCAAGTCCGGGCCTCTGTTCCCAGAACAGATCCGTGAGCTAGCAAGAAGGAAGGTCTAGGAGGGACCAGAACCATGGGGCTGCACCAATTGCCTGCAGAGCTTGACCCCGTGACCTCATTTGGAGGGTATCACGGAAGAACCTCAATGAGAGAACACAGGGGCACACGAGGGGCTAGATTTTCTTATGGGCTGACGTAACGGCCATTGTCCCAGCCTCTCAGTTAGGGACCAACATTCAGTACAGAAGCTCCCTTCACTGTCCAGGCATCTCTCCAGGAAACTCTCCTGACCATCCCAACTCACACTTATTTCCCTTCTCAGGCCTTTGTGGATGTATGGGTAGCACTATCTGTTTAGTACTTAATTATTCTAGAATGTAAGCTTCATGAGGCCAATGACTCTTTTGCTCACTCCTATACCCTCAGTGTGGGAAACAGTGAGTGGGACCCAGTAGACACTCAATAGTTATGGAATGGATGAATTTTAAATTCTTTTAGGGGTCTATATAATATTCTCATGAGCGTAGTGAGGGTGAGATCAGATCTGATTTCTTGTCATCTCTGTTCTCTTCCTTACTTCTCTCTGGTATTGCTGTAGCAGATCCCTCAGTAGCTTTCCCATATGAACTTGAACCACTCCAAAGTCAGTGACAGATAGTTCCTGTCCATGGCAGTGCTTTCTGCTGGCTTTCTGCCATGGAGAGTGGTTGGTCTCTGTGCTCTGGAAGTTCTCTGAAGAGTTAAATCACCCAGGTGTGACCCCCCTGTCGGTGAAGAGTAGAAATCTGTAGACATCTATTCCATTGCTTTCTTCATGAAGAAGTAAGTCTAGGGAGCATTCTACTATTTCTAGAAGGCTCCAGGGGACTGAGCCCAGTTGTTCACAGTGGTTATCCACCCATTGGTCCTCTATGGCTTTCCTACCTTCCTATCTCAAGTCCCTCCTTACCCCGTTTCCTGGGACCCACCTCCCACATCCGAAATAAACTGCTCAAACAAGGACCTCCAGTAGAGGCTGCCCTGGGGGAAACCCCAAACTTCTTGTAAGTGAATCACAAGAACTGTGCATAAGGGTTCCTGTGGAGAAGGAGATAATCCAAGCCGGGCTTTGAGCACAGCACTTGCCTCCTGTAAATGTTCTGCTCCATTAGCCACCATTGTTATTGTCACCCGTGTTGAGGGGACCCATAAAATACTTGTGCATTAATCCTGGAGGTAGATTTTTTTCTAAGTTTATTTATTTATTTTGAGAGAGAGAGAGCGCGCGCGCACATGCATGAGTGGGGGAGGGACAGAGAGAGAGAGAGAGAGAGAGAGAGAGAGAATCCCAAGCAGGCTCTGAGCTGCCAGCACAGACCCCGATGCAGGGCTCGATCTCATGAACTGGGAGATCACGACCTGAGCTGAAACCAAGAGTCAGACACGTAACCAACTAAGCCCCTTGGAGGTGGAATTTGAGGAGGAATTGAGGCAGAGACTAAAGGGCACCCACAGCAATAACAACATCAATAACTGTGGTATTATATGAGGAGGAACAGAGGCAAAGATCAATAGGAAAGCCAGAGAAAATGGCAAATATCCAAGGTGTAGGGGGTGTCTGGGTGGCTCAGTCGGTTTAACGTCTGACTTCGGCGCAGGTCATGATCTCACAGTTCGTGGGTTCAAGCCCTGCATCGGGCTCTGTGCTGACAGCTCAGAGCCTGGAGCCTGCTTCTGATTCTGTGTCTCCCTCTCTCTCTGCCCTTCCCCTGCTCATGCTGTCTCTCTCTGTCTCTCAAAAAATAAATAAATAAATAAATAAATAAATAAATAAAAAACAAAACATATATCCAAGGTGTTAACCTGTGTGGTACCACCTGCACTGGAAATAAGACTTCACCCCAGGGCCAATGAGTAGAGCCTCCCACTTGTTCAAGAGAATTGATGTGGCCCTCACAGCTAGCCAAGTAAGGGTATTTACAAGGGAGGGCAAGGGCCCTGTTAAGACAAACCTGACAGAAAGGGCCAGAAACTTGGCTTCCTTTGAAAGGACAGGGAGATTCTGTGGGTCAAGGTAGGGAGAAAGCAAGTGGTCTAGTTTCGGGAGAGTATGGGGAAGGAAATGGAAAGCTAACAGAATAGGCAGAGCCAGAATCCTGAGAATCAGAGAATCAGCCAAAGTTAAAGTTGAGAGAGGTCTGCACCCAGAGGAGAGGCATTTAAACCTTTGCCTTGTTTGATCTGTTAAATGCTATGTGAATGGTGCTTGCGTTAACTGTCAGATCTCATAGGGGGATTTCGGCAATAGCTGTAAGCAGTGGCAGACCATTGGGATTGCACCAAATCATCCACAGAGGTAAATGGCGCTGTTTTTCAGGAGTAGGACTTGTGTCTGACAACGTTTGATACTGTAGAAGGGTCAAGACCGGAAACTCCTTCAAGGCAAAGTGTCCTGTTCATTTTTGAAATCCCAGTGCCTGTTGTTTCGTCTGGCCGAAGGGTTAATGGTCAATAAACATATGTAGAAGGAGGGAAAAGAAAAATGGAACTAGCGACATCAAGCTAGGAAGGGAGAAGAAGAAATTAGTGCGTCCTCGACAAATGCTGCTGCCTGGGTTGGCTGAGTAGAACCAGCATGGCCACTTGCTCCTCCGTTCTGCTGGCTAGGGCAAAAACAGACCAGAGGTCCTCACTGGGGTAGTTTCTTGTTAAACCACCATGATGATGTACAGCTTACCCCAACACAGGGCAGGCTGCCTTCTCATCTGCTTTTTAAAATTGTATTTATTTGGGGGCACCTGGGTGGCTCAGTTGGTTAAGCATCCAATTTTGGCCTCAGTCATGATCTTGCTGTTCCCGAGTTTGAGCCACACGTCGGGCTCTATGCTGACAGCTCAGAGCCTGGAGCCTGTTAGCCTGTTTTAGATTCTGTCTCTCTCTCTCTCTCTCTCTCTCCCTCTCTCTCTCTTTGCCTCTCCCCGACCTATGCTCTGACTCTCTCTCTCAAAAATAAACATTAAAAATTTTTCTAAAAATAACAAATAAAATTTTATCTTTTAAAAGTTTTTATTTAAATCCCAGTTAACATACAATGTAATATTAGCTTCAGGTGTGCAATACAGCAATTCAACACGTCCATACATCACCCAGTGCTTATCACAAGTGTGCTCCTTAATCCCCATCTCCTATAACACCCAACCCCCCACCCTACTCCCCTCTGGTAACCATCAGTTTGTTCTCTATACTTAATAGTCTATTTCTTGATTTGCCTCTCTCTCTCTTTTTTTTTTCCTATTTGCTCATTTGCTTTGTTTCTTGAATTCTACGTTTGAGTGAAATCATATGGTATTTGTCTTTCTCTGACTGACTTATTGCACTTAGCATAATACTCTCTGGCTCCATCTAAGTCTTTGCAAACGTCAAGATTACATTCTTTTTAAAGGCTGAGTAATATTCCATCATGTATGTATACCACATCTTTATCCATCCATCAGTAAATGGACACTTGGACTGTATCCCTAATTTGGGTATTGTAAATAATCCTACTATAAACAGGATTTTGTTGCCTTACCTGGCTTTGAAAAACTTTACATGGTCTCTTTCTGAATGATTGCAATTTTAGCACTGTGGTAAGTGAGCTATTAAATTATCTGTCAATGAACTTTGCTTATGATCCTTTAGCTGTGCACTCATTTTATTTTTTTATTTTTCTAATGTTTATTTATTTTTGAGAGACAGAGCGGGGAAGGGGCAAAGAGAAAGGGAGACAGAATCTGAAGCAGGTTCCATGCTGTCAGCATAAACACTGACGTGGACTCAAACCTTGAACCCTGAGACCCACTATTTCTTGGCTGTTGAATCCCCTACTGATTTGCAATGCTGTTTTTATCCTATACTAAATCTCATAAAAACACGACCTTCTTAATGAGGTCTCTCCTCTATTCCATTTATCTGTTTACCTATTCTTGCCTCAGTGAAGTTTGTAGGAGATAATGTCAGTGCTCCTCCCACATCCTCTTGAGTCCCTTTTTTAGTATTTGTTTCAGAGTACCTTGGAGACAGGGTTTAGTGATTTGAGCTTTCTGTGGCCTGCACCTTCAGCTCTTTCTGGGCATCTGTCCTCAGCTCCTTTTGTCTTCACCAAAGGAGATCTTCAGGTGTGCAGTCGCCCTTGAATAACCAATGACCAACAAGTATGAATATGTGAAAACCAATTTTTCTTGCCTTGGAGTGGGGATAGGGACACCTGTGGGCTTAACTTCTACACTACAGTTTCCCAGCCTGATCAGTCCTTGGGACTTTACACTCAGCCATTCTTCTTCCCCTTCCCTGTTCTGTTCCCCTAGTCCCTGACAGGTTTTCCCTGGAAGCCCTTCATCAATAAATCACCTGCACACAAAATACTCATCTCAGGGTCTGCTTTTAGGAAACTCCATCTAAGGCAGTGTCTTTTCATCATTCAGGCAGATCACTCCACCAACTGAGAAGAACCATCTTCCACCAGTTGCCCACTGAATTGAGAAATCAATTGGCATCAACGGGATGGCATGAATATGGCATCCTTTATCACCGCCTGTCAGAAGGGCTTTCAGGTATTAAGTAAAATTAAGTAAACTCTGAGCTCCTGATGGTGTCCTTCTGTCAATGCAATGAACGATCGCTTTCATATTTTTAAATGCAATTCCTAAAGAACATAAAGTTTTTAATTTCTCAGAAAGTATTCAACAGATCCCAGAAATAATGTCCCTGGATAGTCGTTGGACATCATTTATGATAACTAAGATGATATTTGATTACTTTTAAACTTTCTATGTAAAAAAAAAAAAGGTATCATGTGCACTTGGTAAGAAACTAAACACAAAAGGGGTGCCTGGGTGTCTTAGTTGGTTAAGTGTCCAACTCTTGGTTTCAGCCCAGGTCTTGTTGTCATGGTTTGTGGGTTTGAGCTCTGCGTCAGGCTCTGCACTGACAGTGCAGAGCCTGCTTGAGATTCTATCTCCCTCTCTCTCTCTGCCCCTTCCCTACTCCCACTTTCTCTCTCTCTCTCTCACAAGATAAATACATAAACTTAAAAAAAGAAAGAAATTAAACAGAAGAATATAAAATTAACATTTTCTGTATTCTTCCTAAAATTTTTAGCAATATTTAAGATTTAATAATTGATCAAATATTTATTGTTTACTATAAGTACACAAATATTTATTGTATACTATATATACTATGTATACTATGCATTTACTATATACTAGGCACTATTTACTCCTTTCTCTAGGAGAAAATAAAATTATTTTCACATATCCTTTTCAACTTAACATCTCATATACATTTTCCCATTCCAGTTCATGAAAATTCTTCCTCATTTTGTTTGATAGCTGCACCATATTTATTTTTACTCTGTTCTATAATGTTTATTTCCATAGTGAGGTGTATTCTTGTTTCACTAGGTTCAAAATTATGACAAATTCTTGAAAGCAAGTTTTCCTTTACTAGTTTCATTAATTCTAGTCATCTATTAGCTGAATTCTGTCATCAAATAATTTTTGCACACTTGAGGAGTTCTGTCTCTTGCTTTAATTTTAAATGACAACATTGTTGTGTAGAATTCTGGAGGCAGTTTGATTTTTCTCTCTTATTGCCCATCACTTATTTTTATACGTGTACCCATGGCAATTTTTAAAAATTGTCTATTTTCCTTTCTCCCTCCCAATCTCCCACTTTTTTGTTTCTTGTTTTTTGGGCATTAAGTTTTCTGAAATTTCTTGTCCTTTATGATGTACAGATTTAGGTCTCCCATTGTTTTAGGAATAACTTCTTTTATAATTATTTATTCCAGTTTTATTAGTTATCGTCTTGTCTTTATGTAACAAATTATATGTATGTGTAATCATTGTGATCTGTCTTCCACATCTGTCACCTTTCATCTCCCTAATAGTTTTTAGCCTCTTTGTCATTTTGTTTTTCTCTGCATTATCTTTGATCATTTGAATACTTTCCTATGTGACTATGACTTTGTCTTGATTAAATAATTTTTTTCCTTGATGTTTCAAATTATGTGTTTTGGTTCTTAGTGGGTTTTCTCAGATTTTAAGAGACATGTGTAAATTACTATGAAGTATAGCTCTCTGTTTTCAAAGCTTTATGTGAAGTTGTACCTTGTGTAAGTGCCAATGGTGTGTGTGTGTGTGTGTGTGTGTGTATGTGTGTATAATGGATACGTATTTATATACTTGTACATATTCATATACTTATATATATTCACACACATATGAATGAATGAATGAATATGTATGAATATATAATACTTTGTTTTTCTTTGATTTTGTTCAATTTATTAGACTAGATTTTTGGTGTATGATCTAGCTTTACTCTACCATTATACCTTAGAAGTTGTTGACTGTTGTTCTTGATTAATGAAACATTTTTTGGCAAACATTTTCCCCTGGGATGTCTTGTTCTTGTCTAAAAATGTCACCTTTAGCAGCATAGTACAAAGGACACCAGTCTGAATCTATCTGGATCTATTTCAGAAAACCAACAAAGCAAAAGTGGGCTTCCATTCCATAATTCCTGAAGAATAAACTAAGGGTAGTTTTGAAGTGCTATAAATCATGCCTTAAGACTTACAGGAATGTGTTGATTAAATCCAGTGAGTTTTGTATCCAATTCTGAATTGTGTGAGTTCATTATTACTTCTAGTGAACAAATGTATTCATTGATAAATCTGACAAAAATTGGAACAAATAAAATTAGAATTTGCTGACCATGAAAAACCTCACACTGATTCTATTTGTTTTGCAACATCAGTTATCAAAGATAATAAGATTGTACTCATGACGACAATGACTTTAAGCATTTTGTACAAGAAAGGATTTGTTAAGACTGCCTGCCACTAAGGAATGAAGATTTCAAACGTTAGTTATGTACTTCAAAGTCTCCAACACAGTTGTTATTATTGTGTTAGTGACAAAAAACAGAATTCCAAACACCATTCCCACTTCCTCCTCCCACTACCCACCATCCTTTTCTTCCGTGTCACCCTCCAGGCCATAGAGGCCCACCATCTTTCATTCTATGTGACTGATTTTCTTTCGCATGTCATGTTTTTCAACCAGATTGAATTGGAGGTTATTTTTGAGGGGATTTTTAATATTTGAAAGTGATATTTCCATAGGTTAATAGCAATCTGAAGTTTTAAAGAAATCTTTGCTTGGTCTCCACACTTCACCTCCTCATAACCTTTTCCCTTTTGCAAAAGCCTATGTAAAATTCTGAATAGTGAGAAACTCCCACTAGCAACCCACATATTTTCCCTCCAAATGGGCTTCTCATCTTTTGAGGCAGTGTTTCACATCGTTTTGGCTTTCACACTTTTGGTGATCTGTCATATTTTGTTTATTAGAACAGGTGGAGATTTAGTTTTTTTTTTCCAAAGTCTATAAAATGGAGAGGGAAAAATATGAGACTTTGCTTCAAAGAAACTAAGGAGATGAAATGAAGTATTAAACATATAAAGGATATTGAAGCTTGAAGCTAATTTCCCTGCTTGACCTCTTTGATGAGTCAGGTTTTTTTTGTTTAGGGTAGGGATCTCTGCAGGAACCAATGTTGTATCCATGAGAAAGACCCATCTTTTCTTGATCTTCTGGGGGCAGATCATCCAGAGTCAAGTGTGGCACCTTTAATTTAGCTGTGCCTTACCATGAACCTACTGAAGAGCCATGTCATTAAAACTCTCTAGGACTGAGAGGTGCCTGGCTAGCTCAGTCAGAAGACTGTGTGACTCTTGATCTCATGGTCATGAGTTCAAGCCCCACACTGGGCATGGAGCTTACTGAAAATAAAGGGAAAACCACACACACACACACACACACACACACACACACACACCAAACTCTCTACGCCTGAGTTTTCTCCAAGCTGTACTCTGTGTAATGTGTAAAATGGGAGACTGATTCCTACCACTCCTACCGCCAAAGCACAAAAAGTATCTTACAACTTTGGGTGCTTGAGGTCCAACTTCTGAATGACTGCAGAAAACTCATACTCAGTAGACAGATGGTAGCTCAGATGGGGCAGTGCTGCCCAGAACTATGGGCAGTGGGAGCTACAGTACCCAATGCTGGAGGGTGTGATGGTGCTTAATGGAAGGAGAGTAGTTGGCAAAAAGGCAGACTTCAGATGTCCTATGGTAACTGAGCCTATGTGGGAATCCTCTTGGGTTTGCAGTAACACAGGGAAGGGATTTTATAGGGACCTGTGATATGTATTAGCAGGAGCTAGTAGGAAGGGGGGTGAGGAAAAGGAACCAGCAAACCTTCCTTTCCATATCTTCTAAAAATAACAATTTATAAGATATCATTGATATATCCATATGCTCTGTTAGTGAAAATGTTATGGTGTAAAGAAAAAGTTGATGGAATAGTGTGCAGAGGTTTTGGTGCTTCTGGTTATCTTTTTAGTAAAAGTTCTGTCACCCAACTAACAAATAATTCATATTCTCAACATAAAGAGAACGATGAAAGAGTCTTACACTCCTGTGGAAACTTACCCTTTTCAAAGACTTCCCCATACGTACTTCTAAGTCACAACATTCCAACAAGGTTGGCAGATTGTGGGTTATTTTCATTTTGACAGGAGCAAACCAAACTTTAGAGGACATGGAAGTATTCCCAAAGTTGATACAACAAACAATTGGAGGGACTAATACTTTAAACCCAGGTTTTTGAACTCCAGGATCACTACTCTTACTACCAAATGATGCTCATTATAATGGGTTTTCACAGCAAAATAGCTTGCACTGATTTTTAGAAGTTCATATGAAATATAATATTAGTTTAGACCAATTCTCCAATTTTCATATGATAATGATACTTTGTAATAATGCAGCACACATTTTTCAAGCACTTTAAAATTTTAAATAGCCTTAAGAAATTAAAGGGGAAGTTATTATTACCTATGATTGACTTAGAAGAAAACTAAGCCTAGGTGGCTCAGTCGGTTAAGTGTCTGACTTCAGCTCAGGTCATTATCTTATGGTTTGTGAGTTCAAGCCCAGTGTGGGGCTCTCTGCTGTCAGCACAAAGCCTGCTTCAGATCCTCTGTCCCCCTCTCTCTCTGCCCTTTTCCCCTCGTATGCTCTCTCTCTCTCAAAAATAAATATTTTAGAAAAAGAAAACTAAGGGACAAGGACATTGAATGACTTGCCTAAAATCTTCTGACTCCCTGTACACTCATTATTTGAGAAGAGTGCTTCTTAAAACTCATAAAAACCATCACGTAAGTAATCCTTATTAATATAGTTGAGGCCACAATCACACACTTGCTGTCATGTTTTTAAATTTGATTCATCAGTTTTCTTCCTTCATATGCTTCATACATGTGAAGCATGTATGGATTCCCTTACATGGGTTCCCTGGGTTCCCTTCCTAAAGCATTTATGGTAAACCCTGAACCAAAGTTGCTTCCATCTGTAATTGAATAGCACACTGACTGCTGTGGAACCAAAATGAGATCATCTTCACAAGCCACAGGTAAGTCTCCTTCTTTACCTCCCTCCCAATCCCAGGCTTCTTTTAAAAAAGAGCAAGAAGGTTGTCAGAAATGGCACCTCTTAAATTGGCAGTATATTAGAAAAACAAAAACAAAACCTTTTTTGAAAATAATCGAGGCATATGGATATCAGAGGTGTCGCCTGCTGTGCTACCTGACAGGTGCTAACCATCTGGTGGGGACTGGCTTTTGGTATCCACCAGCCTCCTCAATACAGCTGCTGGGCTTGCACCTCCATCAAAGAAGACACAATGAGAAGTTCACAGACGCTGGGGTGCCTGGGTGGCTTAGTCAGTTAAGCAACTGACTTAGGCTCAGGTCATGATCTCACAGTTTGGGAGTTCAAGCCCCGTGTCAGGCTCTGAACTGACCCCTCAGAGCCTGGAGACTGCTTCAGATTCTGTGTCTCCCTCTCTCTGCCCCTCGCCACTCATTCTCTGTCTCTAAAAAAGTAAATAAATAAACATTAAAAAAATTGAATAAAAAGAAGCTTACAGATTCTGTGGGAGAAAAAGAAAGATGGCTTTCTTTTGTTCCTTCCTATAGCAGTCAGGAAGATCCGCCATTTAAAATTTTTTTCAAGGGGCACCTGGTAGCTCAGTCGCTTAAGCATCTGTATCTCGGTTTCAGGTCTCATGGTTCTTCGCGAGTTTGAGCTCCGCATAGGGCTCCACACTATCAGTGCAGAGCCTGCTTGGAATTCTCTCTCTCCCTGCTGCTCCCCCCGCTCATGCTCTCTCTCTTCCAAAATAAACAAACTTAAAATAAAATAAAAAAGTTTTTCACGTCAACTGGTAGAAACGACTTCCAGCGTTGTGTCTGTAGCACACACGCCCCTTCAGCATCAAAAACCAGAATGTTCTTCTTGGATCTCAATTACCAAAAAAGGCTTTTCTAAAAGGGGATGATTGCATATCAAACTCTTGATTGAAACTAAGCATTTTGTAGAGTAATTAAAGGGGATTTTTAAAAACTTTCCCCACTTTTCTGTGTCTACTGCTTCTTGCAGAAAGTCAACATGATTCAAAGATGAGCTAAAAATCTGGACAGAAATGGAAGGACTTGACACCAATGTGATGCTGATGACTTGGCCCTAGTTGCAGAGAGACTTCCAGTGGGTGGAACTCTTAAACCCCAGATTGTGAAATGGGAATACGGAGAGGATAGTAGTAACCTGGATGAGTAATAATTAAAATGGGAAAGCTCTTTGTACTCTCCTTGAAGCAGTATCATCCTTCCAGTTCTAAGGAGAAGAGCCTCAGTGTTTGCAGCCCCTGCCCAATTAAGGAATAGCTGTCAAGTGTGGAGGATACATAGAGGGGCATTTTAAAGTTAGGTGGTATTTATTTCTCCCGGCAATCTCTTCTTTTTGTTTGTACTTGGGAAGTGGTTAGGCTAGTGGGGAGGGAGAAAAAAAACTACTCAACCAGAATGATTGAATAAAAGACCTTTCCATGAAATAATTATAGATGTGACTCTTCTATCCGTCTTGACCATTTTGGTTGACCAGACATCAGTCATTACTGCCCTTCCCATTGCCTTATATATTTTTTAGTCCTAAGAATTCATAGTATTTTAAATAATTCCACTTGGCACTTGAACTATTTTATTGGTCACAGAGAAATAGTTTGGTATGTGGCTAAATATGATATAAAATATGAACATTTCGGATATATAGCAGGGTAAGAAATAAGGAAATGAATGGTAACATAGTGTAGATTCTGGAAGTGATCACCAGACTTTCAATCCTGTTCTACCACTTTCTGGCTATGATCTTAGGCAGGTTACTTCAGTAACCTCATCTCAAAAATGGAGATTAAAAACTGTACCTCTCTTATTGGGTTATTGTGGTTAAATAAAATAATGTCTATAAAGTTCTTAGCACAGTGCTTGGTAAACAATATATATACTATTATTACGAGTAGTTTTATCATTCTCCTAGACTACAAGGTCTAAATCTTCCGATTCCAAATTATCCCTGATGACTCCTTTTCTTTTGCCATATATCCACCTAACAGCCAGTTAATAGTTAAATTATTTGAATGCCATGTTCTCAATCCCTCTCATTGTCCTTATCTTCTTTTCCAATGCCTCCTCTGAAATACAGCTCACCATGCCCTTCCTTCCAGGCTACAGATATGTTTTCTCATTGCCTTTGGTATCCTCTCTCCATTATCCAATCTATTTCATACATTACTGCCAGCTACAGCTCTGAACACATCACTTGCTTCCAAAGATTTCCTATTGGGATGAAATTTTCTTCCTTTCTTCCTTTCTTTCTTCCTTCCTTTCTTTCTTCCTTTCTTTCTTTCTTTCTTTCTCTCTCTCCCTTTCTTTCTTTCTTTCTTTCTTTCTTTCTTTCTTTCTTTCTTTCTCTTTCTAACAACAGAGTACTTCCTTGTTTAGGATCTGCCCTCATGGACTTTGTAATAAATTCAATTATTGGTCCTGATTCTTCACTCCCCTGTAATGGGATTACACATCCATACATTTGCTTTATAACTTTGCTATGCCCTCCTACTGTAGGTGGAATTATCTTCCCTACCCCACATGACTTGGTCTGGCAATGGAATATGAGTAGATGTCATAGGAGACAAGGTCACACATATGCTTTTCATGGTTTGGCTTGGTGCTTATGCTCTGGATCTGCCATGAGAAGAGCATGTTCTGAATTCCTGCTGTCCTGTTAGCCTTGGCCCCACTGTGAACACACATGCAGACCTGAGCCCAAACCATAATCTGGATCCAAGCCATCTGTTCCAGAGTGGACTTACCCAGCCAGGCCCAATCCAGATCATTCTAAACTCAGCTGACCTTTAGACCCATAAGCATGAGAATAAATGCTTGTTGCATTTTGGGGTGGTTTACTATCCTTCATTATTGTGCTTATATCTGACTAATACAGACCAACTACTTTTCTAGCTTCACATCTCATTACAGTCTTGTGAATACACTATAATCCAGCTAATTATGACAACTTGATTATATACTGGCCCATCTTCCTATTTTCATACAAATATACATATAGTTAGTATTTATTGGCCCTGGGCTAATACAGCAAGATAATCATTAGTGATGTCTTTGTAATCCTCTTGAATCTCAAGGCAGGTTATCATGTCATTCATGGCCTTGAATTTTTCAGTTTCCCTTTTCATGTATGTGTGGTTTGGTCCCATGACTGGAGATATGAACCTTGCCCTTTGGTAAGGTTTAATATTTATTAAAGGGCCTATATGTTCCAGAACTTTGATTGGACTTTATATACATACAAGGTTCATCCATGAAACAGAGATTATTTTCCCCTTTTCTTGAAAGGGAAAGATAAGGCTCAGAGAAGTTATGTAACTTGTTCAAAATGTAAACAGTAGAGGTAGGATGGAAATTCGCTTTTGTCCTGACTCTCAGTACCATGCTTTTTGGCTATGCCATGTTTTGCATTGCACAAAATTATTAGGTAACTGACTTACTGAACATGTAAGTGACATAAACAATAATGTGTTTTAAGTATAATGAATCTAGAACACAAAATGCCATGACTTAGTGATTTTATTAAAGAAATACTGGGGTGCCTGGGTGGCTCAGTTGGTTGAGTGTCTGACTTCAGCTCAGGTCATGGTCTCATGGTTTGTGAGTTGGAGCCCTATGTCAGGCTCTGTGCTGACAGCTCAGAGCCTGGAGCCTTCTTCGGATTCTGTGTCTCCCTCTCTCTCTTTCTGCCCATCCCCTGCTCACATTCTGTCTCTCTCTCTCAAAAATATATGAACATTAAAAGACTTTAATAAAAAAGTAAAGAAATAAAATTTACAGATTTAGATTCTAAACTTTTTTCTTTTATTTAAGTAAACTCTAACCTCAACGTGGGGCTCAAACTCACGACTGCAAGATCAAAAGTCACATGCTCTACTGACTGAGCCAGCCAGACATCCCTGGATTCCACACCTTAAATAGCTCATGCCTCCATCTCTGAATATTGCCAATGTTTATTTCTTAAAGTTCTATAGCAGTCGGAAGGAAACCACAGAACAGCCATCCCAGGATAGCAGACAGAGTCTGACCTAAGCCCACAAAAGTCAAAAGTAGCAGGGTTGGAGTTGAAAGCTTGGCTTGACACTGTCTCCAGCTCACACCCTGGCACCTTTGGGTTTTGTCTTTTTTTAACAGCAGAGTGCCAGCCTCGAATTTTTAAACCTTAACTCTGAATTTCTTGACTCAGTGTGTTTAAGATAGACTTTGCATGTTACTATTTTGAAGCAGCTGTTTGTCAGAGTTGGAGAGGAGGGGAGGGAATCAAAGTTTAAAGGGAGGTGCTTGTCTTAGAATCGAGGCTGTTGAGATACCGGATTCAAGGGAGGTTAGATTTGGACAAGCCGAACAGCCTTACTCTAAAGCAAGATCTTTCAACCTCGGTTGTACTGACGTGAGGGGTTGGATGATTCTTTGTTGTGTGGGGGTGGGGGGGTGGGGGGGCAGTCTTGTGCAGTATGGGATATTTAGCAACATCGTGGTCTCTGCCCATTAGATGCCAGTATCACCCCTTCCCCAGATGTGACCATAAAGACGTCTACAGATATTGCCAAATGTCCCCTGGGGGTAAACTCAACCAGATTGAGAACCGCTGCTCTAAATGAGTAAGACTGAGATCATTATAGCCTTTTAAACTCAGAAAGGAAGAGTAAAGGGATGACAGATAAACTTATCTAGAAAAATTATCCTAATAGGAATTAGATTAAGTAATGGGGGGAGAGGATTTTACTTTTAAAAAATGTCTTCCTTTGTATTATACACATGTCAGGAAAGAAAAAGTTAGATGGAGCCAATCTCAAAGCATAGACTAAAAGGACAAACTGTAGAGATACCCAGTAAATTAACAGTAAAGCCTGAAGGGGGGACAAAATATAAACCGCAAAATATGCCTCATTGGCACATTGATTGTTTTAAACTGGTTATTTTTAAGAAACAGGTGAAGCTCTGAAAACTGAGAAGTTACCCTTTTGTAAGAGACATTTACATTTATAAGGGAAATCTGCATTTGCAAGGATGTCTAACAGGCTGTACCAGGAAGATGGGGGAGGGGATGACTTAGTCTCCAGAAACTCCTGTATGTGGAGAAGGGCAGACACTTAAATCTGTGCAACAATCATGCCGTCAGTTACTAAGCTTTACCTGAAAATCGCCCTTAACTGGCCTCGCACTTCTGAACATCTTTTGTCTCTAGCAGGGGATGTTATATAAGGTGATGGCTTGGACCATCACCTTATTTTCCTGGGAAATTTCTCCGTATATCCCATGTATACCAGAGGTATATATGTTATTAAACTTCTTGGGGGGTTTCTCATGTTAACCTGACTTTTGATTACAGGGATCACTTCAACCAAGAATCTAGAAGGGTAGAGGGAAATTATTTTTCCTCTTCCATAGGTTCCATGAGCTTAGAGCCAAAAGATAAAAAATAAAAAAAATAAAAATAAAAAATAAATTGAGAACTCTTCTGTTTTTAAGCCACTACACAGTGACCTCCCCTCTTGCTTCAGGGACTCTGCTTTGCACCTTAGTATATGAGGTAGGCATTATTGTTCTCATTTTATGGATAGTGAGCTGAGGCTTGTAGAGGTGTCACTTGCCCAAATTCACAGGGACAAAGGCAGGGATTAACCCCAGGCTCTGCCTGGCTCCCAAGCCTTGGTTCTTCAATCACTATGACGTCTCTATCCCACAGCGAGGAGAAGACCTTGGATTCCATGGAGCTTCACAAAGTAATCATCACATTTATCTTACCTTCCATTGAACCGAAGGCTGGTTTTCCTCTGCTGCTTCTGATTATAGCTGATCATGCAGGGCATTCAAGGAGATTGTTGCCACATAGGATGGGCTCACAGAAATCTCTGGCTTAAATATTGTGTGATTCTGCGATTCTACTGAAAGCCATCCAGAGAAAGGAGAAAGCCATATCATTATACTGAACTGGCAGGAAGTGCTGGGAAGAAAGCACTCAAGCTATACAGAAAAGGGGCTCTCATGCTTTTGGAAGGAATTCCTTATTCATGCAGTAGGATAGGATAGGATAATGGGATATTATGTGTAACTTCCTTATGATGGGCCCAGCAGATAAGGAGACCCTGTAATGGGGATGACATGAGAGTCTAAAGGGCCAGAAAAAAAAAATGTTACAATGAAGGGCTTGCCTTTGAACCTCTGAAATTCTGCTAAGAAAGTTAAGATTCCTTGGACTCAAGTTAAACCTAGACATTGCTCATTACTAAATCAGATGCCGGTTGATGTGTAAATATACCAGGCATACTGATGGTGAGTTTCCCTTTAATTTATTACAGCTTTTCCCAAGAGCATGTTTTATAAGAATAAGGAAGAGGTTGATCAAGGTAAGTGGACATTGGCTTGGGCTGTGGTATGGATCTATCCAGAGTGCACAGAACAGGAAAGAGGGATGAGACGCTTGGATGTGTTCCAGTTTCACTTCTTTGCTCATGTATGCAATGGCTTTATTGCCTCTTTGTGGTGTGCTAGGTACTGTGCTAGGTGTTGGGGTTGTAGTGATAAGCAAAACAGTGGGGGAAATAACACTTTTTAAATAAACATATAATTAAATTTATAATTAATCACTGTGATAAGGACTCTGCAGGAAAATACAGGGATCCTTGGACAGGGCTACCCGGCTTGTCCTGGAGGTTAGGAAAGGCTTCTCTGAGGCAAGATCTGCAGGAGGAGTGAAATAGCTAGGCAAGGGAGAGGGGTAAGTGTTAGAGGCAGAGGACAGAGCTTGTGTAAAGATCCTGGAATAAGGAAAATCTGTGGCATTGGGAGGAATCGAAAACGGATGATTGAGGTTGGAACACAGAGGGCAAGAACAAAAAGGACACGAGACTGAAGAAATGGGAAGGGGCTGAGATCAGATCACCCTAAAAGAAATGTAATTGACATATTCAGATTCACCTTCTAAAAAGATCTCTGTTGTGCAGAGAAGAGTTGTGATGAGGCCAGAGTCAACCCTTGAGGAAATTGTGGCAATAGTCCTGACAATAGTAGAGAGTCGTGGTGGTCACAGAGATGGATAGAAGCAGACAGACTGATGAGATCATGAAGAGGATGAGTCAGTCTCCAGGCCTTGGCCCCATCTGGAACTCCAGGCCCTGAGGAGATTACGATACCAAATTATATGACCTAAGTTTCCTGCGATCAATGAAGGTCACACTTGGACATCACGTTCTTTAGGTCTTTCATTTTATAGATCAGTCTGAAAGGGGAAGTGAGTTGCTCAAGGTCACATGAGAGGGGCCTCATCAGGACTAGAACCGAGGAACACCACACCAGCTGGTTGGGACTGCTCAGGTTACAGGGTCAACATGCACAGATTCCTTATCGACATAGAAATGTATTATAAAATGACATGGGAGGTGGTAACGGTTATCACCCTGAACGCCATTTCTGGTACATGGTAGGCCACATATTGAGTGCAAGACTAACTTATGTGTCTTTATATACCCCTAAACTCCCCCTACTAAGAAGAATTTGGGGCCCCTGGGTGGCTCGGTCGGTTGAGTGTCTGACTTCGGCTCAGGTCACAATCTCACAGTCCATGAGTTCGAACCCCACATCAAGCTCAATGCTGTCAGCGCAGGGCCCACTTTGGATCCTCTGTCCCCTCTCAGTCTGACCCTCCCCTGCTCATGCTCTTTCTCTCTCTCAAAAATAAATACACATTTAAAGTAGAAGAGGAAGAAGAAGAATTTGGTCATAACTATTCTCATCATCGACTAATGTAAGAGAACTTTGAAATATAACTAGGACAGGAATTAGGTAGGTGATGTTCAGGGATAGATTTTTTTTTTTCAAATGTAATAAGACCTGGTTCTTGGTTCATAAGAAATAGAGGGCACGGAAGGAATTTGGATTTCTCATGCACATTAAATGGAAGACTGATTAAGGGAGGGTTCTTTGCTTACAAACTGGAGAAACAGACTCTGGCAAAGTTAGACAAAAATAGAATAAAACGAAACAAAAACACAACAACCAACAACAACAAAAATGAACCCCCCACCCCTCATCAACCAATGCACAAGCAAAACAAAACAAGAGCAAAAGAGGAAATTGTTAGGCTACTGAGAGTTCAGAGAAGCATCCAGAAGGAGGCTGGAAAACTGGGTCTGGGAAGGCACAGGGTTTGGAGGCTGGAAGCAGGAACCATTGGGATCTCACTGTAAACAATCTGAGTAGGAATATTCTGCTGGGCTGACTCACTCTAACACTGTACTCCGTTGCCTTGACTCCTTGCTCAAGGTGTATATTTCAGGAGGGAATATCTGCTTGACCTGGCCCTAGCCATGTGCCTGCCCTTTGGCTAAAAGAGAGTATGGTCCCTGAACACAGTACCTCCAGGGAGTATTCAACTGGAAAGAGGTAGTTACAATAAAGGAAAGTAGGGTTGCTGTTAGGAAGATAAATATAGAAGTTAGGCTCCCAAAAGCAAATATACATGTATAAGCGCCAAAGGACAATACTCACTGCAAAGTTTAGCTGCAGATGTATCTTTTCTTAAGCCTTAGGGAAAGATTCTGCTTCCTGCTTTCTCTCTATTCTGTTCCCCACCTTACCTCTCTAGTGTCTTCAGGCACTGCATTCAGAGGCCACCCCACCTGCTTCAGGCCCTCAGAAACTGGGTGTAGGAGGAAGGCTGTCAGGTTCAAATGAACGACCGAGCCTGAGTGGTTTAGGATTAATTATAAGGGCACAAAGATGTGTTAGCCTTAAAAACAAAACTGCCAGTGGGGTGTCTGGAAGGCTCAGTTGGTTAAGCATCGGACTCTTGATTTTGGTTCGGGGCATGATGTCATGGTTCCTGTGACTGAGCCCTGCGTCGGGCTCTACGCTGACAGCCCAGGGCCTGCTTGGGATTCTCTCTCTCTCTCTCTCTCTCTCTCTGCCCCTCCCCAACTCACAGTCTCTCTCTCTCTCAAAATAAGTAAATAAACATTTTTTAAGAAAATAAATAAAACTGGGGCATCTGGGTGGCTCAGTTGGGTTGAGTGTCTGACTTTGGCTCAGGTCATGATCTCACAGTCCGTGAGTTAGAGCCTCACGTCAGGCTCTGTGCTGACAGCTCAGAGCCTGGAGCCTGCTTCAGATTCTGTGTCTCCCTCTCTCTCTGCCTCTCCCCCACTCATGCTCTGTCTCTCTCTCTCTCTCTCTCTCTCTGTCAAAAAGAAATAACATTAAAAAAATTTTAAAAAAAGAAAATAAATAAAACTGCCAGTTATTTTATCAGCAAATGATGGGTTTATTCTAGAATAACAGAATTGCAATCTATGGCAAAATCATAGACAAGGCCCTAGAACAAAGGAGAAGACTGCCCTTTTATAGAGGAAAGAGAGGACACTGGGGAGGCTGTTATAAACAAAAAGTCCATGGAAGTAAACCACGAGTTTGAAGTACAGTGGCTTTCCATTGGTCGATTGTGAATTTCTCATTGGCTGGACTGCTGGGGGAGTGGAGAGGAGGAGAGACCTTTTTACTACTGCTGGGGTAATAAAGTAGTATCCACTTAGGTCCTGGGTCCCTCTCTTCCTGTTGGGTCTGCAATTGAAGAGTGGCAGGGTGTGAGAGCTCCCCCTGCTGAACCTCCTGACCCCAGTTTAGTGAGGTTTCGCTTTTTAAATTTTCACAGATGGAAGTCTGTAGGTGGGAGGGTCTGGTTGGGGAGACGTACCAGATTGGCTAAACATTAAAGACAGTGGGAAGTGAAGAGAGGAAGGTGAGTATTAAGGAATGAGGGAGATCCGTAGACCCCGGGTCTGCCACAGTCACCTATCAGGGAGGAAAGTGAGATGTTACCCCAGTGAGACAGCAGCCTCCCCGACATAACCTGAGCCTCAAATACAGAACTGTTTAAATTTTCCTTGGGAGCCGGTGTTCCTTGAAAAGACTGGGAATGCGATTTCCTACCATGTAACTTCCATAAGCAACCAGTCAATGTGTTCACTGTTGCTTACACAAGTTGAAAATGTCCTTTCCTTTGCTTTGTTGCTGGTGGCTTTTCCACCTAGAATGGACATTAGAATCACTTGAGGACCTTCTCGATATACCACTGCCTGGGCCCCCGTTCCACAGATCTGAGTTCAATTGGTCTGGGCTTACACCCGAGCATCAGTATTTTTAAAGCTCCCAGGTGAATCTGACATTCAGGTTTAGCTTTCCCAGGGTTGAGAAGTCTATGTTGATTTTTTCAAAGGGGAGATTTGATTAGCCTCTCTGGACACTCTCAGCACAGGACAGACAGGGCTGTTGCTTCTGGGCAGGGCTACTCCTCTAGTGACAGCATCTTCAGAGATGCTTCTGGCTGGTACAGTTGTAGCTGGGCCAACCCTCCAGACCCACTGAGATAGATAGAGCCACTGAGGTAGAAGATACCAACACATGCATACACAGTTAGTTCCAGGTTTCCCAGACTCCTTCTTCCAGCCATCTGGTATACCAGATCACTAGGGCTCTAATAGAGTCCTCTCTATACTAAATCAATACACAGCATCATGCCTCTACGTGAGACAAGCACCTCACATTGTGCTCTCCATTCAATAGTATTGCTTCCCAGGGGCAAACTTTCCAAGTGATTACTGGTATCTTCAGTAATCAGCTTCTCAAATGAGCATGAAACATGGTTAGTATCCAAAAAAAGCAACATTTTTGTCTCCCACATTCCTTTTAAACATTTCCCCTCCAGATTCTTGCTCAATCATTTATTCACTTAGTCTTTCATTCAATAAGAATCTATTAAGTACCTACAAGTATGTGTTTGTTGAATCAAGTAATATTCTAGGTATCACATGTAGCTATAATAGTGAACAAAATATAGAATCCTTTCCCTTCTGGTGCTTACATCCTAGTTGTAGGAAATAAGCAATAATTAAAAAAAAAAGTAAAAGATATTAATGTTAGGAAGTGATACCAGTGGTGGAAACAATAATTCAAGGCAGGAAGATAAGACTGTTTCAGATACCCATAGTAGACACTGTTGGCGACCTTCCCAGCTCGCGTTTGTTGGGAGAGTGCTCCCATGTCCCAGTCCCTGTGTTAGCTGTCATAATGACTCACAGGTCATCCTTCTGACACTTGTCTTCAGCTGATAAGAGCCCTTTTGCCAGGAGATGCCTGGAAGTTTATACATCCCACTGAGGGGAAGCCTACAACCAGTAACTGATTGATAGGTGGTATATATAACCTGGTTTCCTTGCATCAAGGTAGGACAATTCTGTAGTGCCATTCATATTTTGAGTTCTCTGTGGGATCAGGTAGGGGAAGTTAGAAATCACACCTTTGCTTAGTAGCTTCCTCTGCCTTATTCTCCTTCTCTTGCTTCTTACATGTTTCTCCCGAGAGCACTCCCTCAAGGAGTTAACTGCACAAAACACGTTGTCACAGGCTCTGCTTCTAAGGAATCCAACCTAAGACAACATGTAAAGGAAGTAAAGGAGCATACTTTGCAGATACCTGGATGAAGAATATTCTACGTAGAGGGCCTGAGCTGATTTCAACCGGCTGCTTCTGGGGAAAAGCAAGAACAGGAGTACCTTCCTGGGATATTGTAATAATTCGGGCTTTTTCTTGCAGGGTTTTGAGCATAAGAGGTATGTGACTTGCCTTCTGTGTTAATGGGCTCTGGGCACTAATGACAAACATCTCCAGCCTTTTTCTGCTGAGTTGTCCTTATCTCTTAAGGAGGTCTTTCAAAAAGCCCAGGTCAATTTCACGCAGACTCTGCCCCCACAGCCCACATCCCTTGCTCTGAAAAGATGTAGACCCATCTCAACCCAGCAGCTGCTCCTGGGTGCCACCACCAAAGCTTGAGGTCAGCCCTTCTCGCTCTAGATTTGTTAAAGAGGACTCAGACCCTGTCCACAGTCTGCTGTGAGTGTAAGTCAAGCACCGGTTCCCTGTATCTCCCAGCTCGAGGCTCTCCAGGGGGTCCTTTTGAAGACTCCATCATCACCCTTCAAATTAATCAGGAGCAACTCTCCCCTACTTCTTCCTCAAAGCAGGATGGTAGAGAGGGGCCCTAGGAATGACAGCAGCTCTATGCAAACGTATCTTTTAACCAATGTCCCGTCACAACATTCTGTGGAGGCCTCCTCACTGGACTTGAGGAGAAGAGGCAGTTACAGCCTTGTCCTCTCTCAAACACCCCCAGTGGAGAGACCCAGGAGCTCACAGCAAACTTTTTCAGTGGCAGCCATTCCCCCCCTGCCCCCCTCCGCCAAATTCTCCCTCCTGCTCCCTCTCTAATCCTCTTGAAACACCCAAGGGATTCACAGTCACAGAATGAGTTTTCAAATTCCTTTCCTTTGTAAATCTGCATAATCTGGAATCTACCCCATTGATGCAGATAAATTCTAAAGCAAAAACATGGCACAGAACCCACCCTCCCCAGGGCTGTGGTGTAAGGGAGAATTTCCAGTTATAATATCCTGCTACATTGTCTTAGTAGGTAATTGTGGTGGAGGCTAGTAGTCATCCCTCAATATCTCTTTTCTTTTTTCTTGTATATTTCAGAAGTTCCGATTTTTAGGTGACTCGTGGTACCATTAAGAAGGATCATCTGCACTCTGTAGGACTCTCTATAACATCTCAGGGAAGGATTTGAATTCACATGGCTTTATATCACATATCCACCTCTAGCTTGATCAACAGGGCTTCAGAATAAAATGTTTGGGACAAGAAGTTTTTGCTAGCACCACATATATGCTTTTCCTGGAGAGAGGAGCAGTTCTCCAAAAAAAGAGGGTCTGTCCTCATAAGGAAAAATTGGTGCTGGCAGATCAAAGAGTAGAAGTTCGCATCAGGGGCTTTTAAGATTTCTGAGGCTGATACTTCCTGTTTGGATCCCATAGCCCTTCTGTGGTCACTGTGTAAGGTGATCTAGGCTAATTGCCAATTTGTATCTAAAGTAAGAAGGCTGAGTAGTTTCTTTGATCTTGAACTTGCTTTTATTTCTCAAGTGTGCTGCCCTGATAAATCTACTTATTAACACTTTCTCTATTTTGCCCTATATTCTCCATGGTCTCTGTTATGTTTCTGTTGAAAATCTTATTCACACATTTGTGTGCTTGTCTTGATTATAGGAATTTTTATTTTTACTGATTCCTTGTCTTTGCTTTACTTCAAACCCATTGACTCAATCATCAAATTACACGCACATGCACACGCACACACACACACACACACACACACCATATGAAACATACTTGAGTGATAGGAAACACAACCCAAAGCTTTAGTGTAGTGTGGAAATGAAGGCAAGAAACAACTTCCAGAATAAGCAGACCTATCCAAAAAGTGGCGGTGGTGGTGGCAGAATGGGAATCATCTTTTTTTTTTTAATGTCTATTTATTTATTTTGAGAGAGAGTGTGAGCACGCGTGAGTGGGGGAGGGGCAGAGAGAGACAAAGAGGGAATCCCAAGCAGACTCCACACTGTCAGTGCAGAGCTGGGCACTGGGGCTCAATCTCATGAACCATGAGATCACGACCCGAGCTGAAATCAAGAGTCCGATGCTTAACCCACTGAGCCAGCCAGGCTCATCTTTAACTTTCAGAATAGAGAATCATTTTTAACTTTCAGAGTAGAGAATACATAGGGAATGACTAAAGTGGCAACCTCAAGAAGTAGGACTATGTTATTTAATGACTCGGAGGCAATGCCAAACGAGATAGCAAAAGGGGATGACAGTGGTTGCTTCAGAGGAATAGTTAGTAATGGGAAAAAGAAGATGGCCCAGGGGCTGATTACTTTCATAATAAATCTGGTTGAACTCTTGTTAACATGATAATCGGATAAAAACAAAAAATGAAATGAAATCACAGCCCCAGTGGTCTTGGATTCTGGCCTGGCTTATGTTCACGACTTAGGTTTTCTATTTACGTTGCTTGCGAGTTGAGTTCCCCGTCTCTGTCCTTCCAAGGTAGTTTTATCCCTACCTTTGGAGGGCACCTGCCAGACTTACTTCCTGAGAAAGAAGCACATAGGAGGTAAAAATGGCAAGAAATTGTATATATAAAAACGTCTCTCATCGACACTGAAATTTAATTGTCTTAGGCACAGAATTCTAAATTGGAACCCGTTCTTCCTCAGAATTTCTCTATTGTCTTTCAGTTTCCATGGTTTTACTGAGAAATCTGAAGCCATTCTGAATCTTGGTACTTTGAAAGTGAAAAAAAATTTTTTTTTCTTTTCTGGAAGATTTTGGGATTTTTCTCTTTGTAAGTTGTGGTAAGAATCCATATGAATTTGGGGTGCCTGGGTGGCTCAGTCAGTTAGGCGTCTGACTTTGACTCAGGTCACGATCTCACAGTTTGTGAGTTCGAGCCCCGCGTCGGGCTCTGTGCTGACAGCTCAGAGCATGGAGTCTACTTCGGATTCTGTGTCTTCTTCTCTCTCTGCCCCTCCCCTGCTCATGCTCGCGCGCGCGCGCTCTCTCTCTCTCTCTCTCAAAAGTAAATAAACACTAAAAAATTAAAAAAAAAAAAAAAAGAATCCGTATGAATTTATTGTGGTGAACTTTGATGAGACCTTTTTATTCTGAAACTTTTTTTGTTAGCTTTTTCATTGCTTATTTTATCTGTCTTTCTATAATTCATTTGTGTGGATGTTTAGCCTTCTGGACAGTCTTTAATATCTAGCAAATGTTTTCTCTCTTATTTTCCATCTCTTAGTCTTCTGCTCCACTTTTTTTTTAAGAGTTTATTTTTAAGTAATCTCTGCACCCATTGTGGGGATAGAACTCACAACCCTGAGAGCAAGAGTCCCAAGCTTCACCAACTGAGCCAGCCAAGCGCCCCTGTTGTACTTTCTGAGAAATATCCTCAAAATTATCTTCCAGCATTTTTATGGATAGGTACATTTCTGCTCTTAGATTTTTATTTTCCAGAACTCACTCTGGTTATCTGCATGTTTTTTAAAAACAGAATCCTATTTTTATTTCCTACATGCATCATCTTTTCTCTCAGAGAATATTAATGACTGTCGTGTTTTGTTTTGTTTTAAGTTGTCATCTCTTTGCTTAGACTTCTGACTTGTGGTCTTCCTCAGACGTTTGATAATCCTTGTTGAGGTTGATAAACCTCTCCAAATCGGGTGCCGATGTCTAAGAGTCCAGCTTCCTTGGGTTTATTAAGTCAGTCAATACTTGTCTTTCCGCTTTCCAGCTTCCAAAATTTTACCACTAGCGAAAAAGGAGTCTTTAAAAAGAGAATTCTGTCAATGAGAAGAGGGGTGGTTTTCCATTCTTCCTCTCTTTGCTGCTAATGTGCTATTTAAAGCTGCCGAGAAGCACAATGATAGGAGGACCCAGAAGGTGGACTATCCCTGCTCAGTGGTCTAGAACACTTCCGTTCTGTTCCCAGGCTAACTGTGCCCACTCAGCACAAGAAAAGCCCTGCGCTCAGATTCCCCACCTCTCCTAGCAGGCCACCTGAGCCCGATCTGTGGCAAGGCCCTGGGTGTGTGGCCCCTTCCCCTTCTCCTTGCTTCCTGAGCCGCCGGTCAAAGCAACCCTCTTATCTGCTTGCAAGTCTTTCTGCGAAGGCAGTTTTTAGAGCAGTCTTGTCTCCATTCTCATCACATATCCAGAGATGTCAGTATCCTACATGTAGATGGCAGGTGAGCCCGTCTCTTTGTTCTGCCTCGGTCTCCTCCTCTGTAAAACGGGAACAACGCGGCCTCCCCCACTGCGCTGCTGTAAGCAGGAAGTTAAACGGGGCCAGTGGTCAGAGCCTGCCCTTCGGGAGTCGCTCTGCCTCTGCCAGCTGTGAAAACTACCAGCCCAATGGGGGCACCTTCTCCCCAAACCTCCCTCCCCGGGGCTCACGGTGAGGGCTTGCGCTTTTTCCCACCAGGGCCACAGGGTTTGCAAAAGTGAAAGTAACTTTAAACCCCTTGAGATCAAAACAGAAGGCGAAAAAAACCCAATAGCTAAATTCTCACGTCAACAACCATTGCAAGAGGAAAGAGAAGGTATCAAGCCCTCTAGACGGACGGCGTGCCGGCGGCAGGGTAGGCCAGCGGCAACAGCTCTCTCTACACAAACCCAGGGAAGGTGTGAGACACGGTGGAGTCTGCTGCTTCCTTCAGACCCAGGGAATGTCTGCTTCACACCTCTCTCTCTCTGCCTCCCCCTCCCCCCCCTTCCTTCTATTTTTATAACTTAGAGAAGAACAGGAAGGGGTATATTTTTTTTCAATGTTTTTCAGCATTCAGGGCCTGCCTGTGTTCTAGAAGGCGAGGAGGTTGTGAGCTTACCAGCTTGCCACAGAAAATGCTTCTGGGCCCGGGGCCAGGGCTTCAGGCTCTCCAGTTCGCCCGGGAGGAGCCGCCTAACCAGGGAGGGGGACGTCTGCCGTCCATTCTCAAGCCGGCACAGGGAGCTCTAGGTCACCCTGTACGTGGTCTTCCAATGCAAAGTTAAGAAAGGACCCCAAGATTGTTGACTCAGCATTGAAGGGAAGGGAGCAGCCAGGTTTGAGGAGATGGCCCCGAGCCAGCCTGCCAGATCAATTCCTCTCTCCTGGAGAGACCTCTGCCGCTGGCCGACTTCGGGGACACACCAGGTAGGCAGTGACCACCAGGTGATTGAGGCTCCCGGGACCACATTCAGCGCTCAGTTTAGAATGAACCCCCTCCCCGCCAGTAGAAAGTAGGAAAGATGGACACAGTCTTCAGCTCAAATATTCTCTCCTTCACAGATGCTTCCGGGCCTCTCCTCCCCTCTCCTCTTTTCTTTCTCTTTTGCAGCCACTTCTAATCCATTCTCTGTGTTTGGTTCACCTTTTAGCTGCCGGTCCTATTCCCCCTCCTTTTTATATTCTCATTAAGCTAATTCTCCTCATAGGTTTGTCCCATTTAGAAAATAAAACACAGTTAAATTTGAATTTCAAGTAAACAGTGAAAAAACTTTTAGTATAATTATGTCCCATGTAATAGTTACACACGCTGATAGCAAAAAGTTATTTGTTGTTGATCTTTCCATTCAGTGAAATAGACTTACTAAAACACATTCATGGTTGATCTGATAAATGAATTGATCCGAGAATCTGTATCTTATCTGGCAATGCTAGCTCTAAACCTTTTTTGCTCCCCTCTTCTGAATACTTTCTAGAGAAACACTTTCTTTAAGCCAAGGGGGAAAATAAAGGACTATAGACAAGTTAGTTCCTGTGCTATGTGACCTACTAGGATGCATTCACGCTGAAGGGAGGAGCTTGGATGGCTTCAGTTTACTGGCTAATGGTAGGACGAATAGCCTTGTTTTCAGTTTGCTTCTTTTCCAAGGGAATAACCCTATAATGAACATTCCTGGCTTTCTGCACTGACCTGATGAGCTGTGAGGCTGCACGCCTAAGTCAGCAGCATCAAATTCCTCCCACATGGGTTATTGAACAGACAGGATCTGTTTTTTGGGATTGCTGTTTTCATCTGGGAGAACTTCAATGCAGCGAACAAGTATTTCTTGAGTAAATGTTAAGTCATCCTTCTCAAGGTACAAAGCTTCAAGGAGATGTCTCCCACCTTCACCACATTCTAGTTCATTTGGGGACCACACATAAAAAGCCAGCTGGGCTTTAGAGTAGTATATTTGTGACATGAGCAGTATGCATTTAAAATGCTACATATGATGGAGGAATTCCACTCCCTATAATATCTGATGTGTTCTTTTCCTTTGGAAAGTTCTTAAAAGCTCACAGAGTGACAAAACCAATAACCATGTACCCCAACCACTTCGTGAATTAGCAGATCTTAACCTTGTGTGTTTTGCCTTATATGGAGAGAATTTCACACATTTTTTCACATCTTAGCATCTCTGAAATTGGGTGCACTTTAAAATTAGTTACATATTGTGGCAACTTTCTTCCTGAGTGATACATAAAATAATATGAGGTTTTTTTCATCAATGGCATCTTAGGTTTGATAAAACAGCATGATTTTTACCATTAAAATAATATTACAGATAAAATTGAAAGATTTTCTTCTCTCCTACCACTTGCCCTCACCCCACGGGTGTCATTTCTCTATTCACCAAAGGGGAATAAAGACTCATAAATGTGGTATCTGTCCTTCAGGCTATGATTGTATATACATACATATATTTTGCCTTTATTGTATTGTATTGTGTTGTTCTCTGTGTTATTGTTCTGCACATATAATTTCACATCTATCTTTCTCTTTTTTTTAACATACAAGTATATTTTAAAATCTATCCATGGCATATGTAGAGGATTTATTTATCTCCTTTATAATATTGCATTGTGTGAATGTAATGTAATCAATTTATCCATTCCACTATTGACGGACATATAGGTTGTTTCCAATTTGTGTTTGCAGTTTTGCGTTCTTTTCTTTTCTTTTTTTCTTTCTTTTTTTTTTTTTTTTTTTTTTAAGTAGGCTTCATACCCAGCACGGGGCCCAGTGCAGAGCTTGAACTCATGACCTAGAGATCAAGACTTGAACTGAGATCAAGAGTCGGACACTTAACGGACTGAGCCACTCAGGCACCACCCCCCAGTTTACATTCTTATAAGTAAGAATTTTCTACTTAGAATTTAATTTAGTAATCCACATTTAGGAATGGAATTTCCAGGTTGTAGGTATGTGCATTTTCAATTTTCAATGTATCTTTAATTGAACTAAACCTACATTCAGGGGTGCCTTTACCTTTATGGGTGAAATCTGGATTTGTTACTGTGTGAGGTTTGGTTTCTTTCTTCCTCAGAGGAAAGCCCTTCTGTTTTGCCTTTCACCCACTTATTTATCAGAAATCATAATAGTACAGTGACTTGCTGAAGCTGTTACCTTTGAAACTTCTTCTGCCATGGTTCAACTGAACCACCTACACTTCCTAAATCATCACTGTATTCCCAAAAACCTTCTGGTATTGAAAGGCCACGCAAGACCCTTTCAGGCCCATATGTCAATCATCCAGAGTTGGAGAGATGAAGTCACTTCAGTGTCAGATTTTAGAGATACGGCACTGTGTGTCAAAGGCCCACGAGTGGGCATCCCCATTCGGTCTAACAGTGCCACATCCAGGAATTTACTATAAGGAAGTAATTAAAGATGTGTACAAAGGTGAAGTGACAAGGTATTATTTACAGATAAGTTTAGAACAATAGAAAGCAAGAAGTATTGTCAGGATTCCACAACAGAAGTAACCTTTGGATTCATAAATAAATCAGGGTGGGTTTTGATGGGGAAGAAAAAGCCCCAGAAAGTGCACATAGCATGTTGTTAAACGAGAAGATGGGACAGAAATAGTTTGAAGAGTCTGACTTCTTTTTGAAAAGGTTTTCATGGAAAAACATCTGGAAAGACAGAACCCAGGCTAACAGTGGCTCTCTCTGGGATATGGAATTATGGATGGCTTCTGTTTTCTTCCTTTTGTGATCTATCTTTCTAGCTTTTTTACAATGAATATCTATTATTTCTGTACCTAAAATAATTAAAAAGAAACATGCCAGGATTTTATTTGCTTGGGTTATGGTTTTGTTTTGTTTTTTTGCAAAAAGGTGATTTTATTGAAGCACAGGGACAGGACCCGAGGGCAGAAAGAGCTCGCTTGGGTTATGGTTTTGTATTGAGAATGAATGCTAGGAGGTGGGCAGATTGGTGAGAGAATTTACGAGCGAGATAAGAAGGGGGAACACGTTTAATAAAACACATTATCTGGGAACAATTTTGGATTTTTCTTGTGCATTTTCTTTATCCTTGTTCTCCAGACTTTTTAAAGGACTCTTAGCACAAGTATCCAGAGATGACTGCGGTCTTGCAGTGAATAATCCAGTTTTCCTTTTGTTTTTAAAACACTGCTGCATTTCTTCCATCACCGTAAGTGGAGAATTTGCGCTCCCGGTAAAGACCTTCAGAAACGTGGATTTGATCACCCTCCTTGATAATAAATTTAAATGTCTGTCTGTTTGTTTGTTTGTTTGTTTGTTTTTGAGACAGAGAGAGAGGGAGAATCTCAAGCAGGCTCCAGACCCAACACAGAGCCCTACACGAGGCTTGATCTCTGAGCCACCCAGCTGTCCTGATAATAAATTTAAGAGAAGTATCCAATGTTTCCTTTAGGTTTTTGTTTTGTTTTCTGATTGTTTGTTTTAGTTTTGGAGGAGAACAAAATCTCCTCTAGAATAATATTTTCTTGGTAGCTTCAATATCCTGTCCTGGAAGCTTCACTGGGGAAAAAGAAATCACTTGTTTAAGGCAAGAAGCTCTCTTTACTATGAGCTTCTCATCAGCTTCATAATGTCCAGGTAACAGTGTGTATAAAGGAAATATGGTTGCATGCAGATGGGCTCTTTGATGGTTATAGATATATAAATTTAAATAAAGTTATCACTATAGTAAACCAAAATATTAAAAATGATAAAATCTAATGCTATGGGCTATGGAAAAACCGGCATATGTACTCACGGACAAAAACACTTAAAAATGGTTCGGCATTTGTGGGTATAAATCCTAACAATATGTACGAATGATCAGAAAGTTTTCACTTCCCGAAGAAAAAGTGATCAGTATAAAAATGTACACAAGACCATTCGCCGACTATCCTTTTAAGATGTAACTTCAGAGTAGCAGCACCATGAAGTTCAAAATTCTTTTCAACTTTGAGTCACCAATTTTAGGATTCCTAAAATTATATAATTTTAGAGACAGAAGGAATCTTAAAAATGTAGCCAGATGGCCCTAAAGAGTTAGAACGATTTTCCTAAGGTCTCCCAGGTAATGGGAAGCTGAGTTTGTGGCCGGTGGATTCTGTAATTATGAGTTCTGCATCTTTCCATGCAATACCCCCCCACCCCCTTGCTCTCGGTGATGAGACAGCACCCAACAAAAGAATCCAGGGCCAGAAGCAAGTTGTTGGTCAAGGCAGAGTCATGCCGAGACGACCATACAGAACTCTTTCAATTCTCCCACTTTAAAGAGAAAGAAAATGAGGCCCACAGAGGTGAATTCATTTGGCTCAAGGTCAATGGACCTCTCTTAATGGTTTCTTGGATGAGAGAGACAAGTATGGCAACTGGGTCAACAGTGCGAATGTCTGATTCTTTGGGTTGGAATATCCGGATGAGAGCTGAAGAGATACAGAGCAAGTGCTGGTTAAGCAAATATACCCAGTGCTGGTGCTGCATTCCAGACAGACAATAGCTCTGGAAGTGGTGTGAATGGCACCCCACCCCCACAATTAACCTCAAAGAGGTGTTAATTTCACAGTCAAACTAAGGACCATTTAAATTCAGGCAGTGTCAGAAAACAAGCATTTATTTGGAACCAAAAGAACAATTTGTCTCTTTTCTTTTGCATTGTCTGTCCCATTAATTTTCCCCGAATAAAATGTCTTCAAACAGACTCTCCCTGCTCCTAGAACACCGCACATCCCGTCTAGGCAAGCAGGACCTTTAAAAGAAAGAAGAGAAGGCACTGGGACACCCTTCAGTGAAGACTGCAGGAAGAATGAATAATTGCCTAAAGCTAAGGCACACACATTTGTTCTTCCGAGTGTCTTCTTTTATTAATGACATGATGATGTCATCCAGCGTTCATCACATGTGTTAGAGTGTGGACACTTTTTCTCTCAAACCGCTGATTTTGTTTATGACCACATAGTTACGGTTTTGGATAACTCTACATTTCTTTTCTTCATCTCAGGCTTCTCAATCTTGGGCACTGCTGACACTTTGGACTGGATCCTCCTTTGGTGAGTCGGAAGGGGAGGGTGTCCTCTGTATTATAGGACATTTAGCAGTATTGCTGGTTTCTACCCACTCGATACCAATAACACACTTCTTCCCTATGCTCCCCGTTCATGACAACTGAAAATGTCTCCAGACATGGCCACTGTCCCTTGCTGAGATCTAGTCCTAAAAAGTCACCAAAAAAGTTGTGCTGTTCTAATCTCAATAGGCACCCAAAATCTTTCCCGGAGTTGGGCTCAAGTCCAATGGTTGTGGCTTCCTGACTTCTCTGGTAGTGGACCATCCACCATTTTGAAATTAAAATCAGAAAACATGAATGTTGCATTATTTGGGGAATTGGAGGGATGTGAACTAACTTAACTCTTTCTCCCACTCCATCTTTTTAAAATTTTTTTTTAAAGTTTGTTTATTTTTGAAATAGAGGGAGCGTGAGAGTAGAAGGGGCAGAGAGAGAGGGAGACGCAGAAATCAAAGCAGACATCAGGTTCTGAGCTGTCAGCACAGAGCCCTACACAGGTCTGGAACCCATGAACTGTGAGATCATGACCTGAGCCAAAGTCTGGCACTTAACTGACTGAGCCACCCAGGCACCCCTATCCCACTCCATCTTAATTATTCCTTTCATTTGTATTTCATTAGCACCAACTTATGTTGTCTATACCTAAATATATTGCCATTTTGCTAAATAATCTGTATAATAGTAATACCTACCATGTATTGAGCCCTGCTATGTACTAGATTCTGTATTATGCATCTTGTATTGTCATAACCCAAAGAGTTAGGTACTTATTGTCCTCATGTCACTAGAATGTAACTCCTTGAGGGCAGGGATGATAGGTTTAATTTACCAACTACCTCAAGGCTTTGCATAGTGGCCAGCACATATGATTGTGCATGGTAGCGTCCGGTAAATATTCTTTAAAATGAATCAACGATTGAATACATTTTATTGAAGATCTTTGACTTCTCCCTTTTCTAACCCAAACCCAAAACTTACAGCAAATCCTGTTTTCTCTACTTTCCAAATATGTTCGGAGTATATTTCTTATTTCCTTTATTGCTACCAGCCTGAGCCAGGCCAGCACAACCTCTCGCCTGGATAATTTCAACGGTTTCCTAACTGGTCTTCATGCTTCTTCCCTCATTCTACTACAGTGTGTAGCAGCAACCAGGGATCAGCAACCAGGGATCCTTTTGGACAGTTCAGATGATTTCACTCACATCTTCCAAGGGTTCCCATCTCACACAGACCAAAAGCCAAAGTCCATTTAGTGGCCTACAAATTCTAGATCTCATGTCTTCTGTTCCTCCTCTGGTTTCATTCTCATGTCCTCTCCCCCTCACTCACTCTGTTCCCTCTACACTGCCCTTCCCGCTGTTCTTTGAACATGCCAAGCACCCTTGAACTTCTGAGCCTTCATACAAGCTGTTCCCTCTGCCAGGAAGACCCTTCCTACAGGTCTCTGCTTAACCTGCTCCATCCTTACATCTTTCCCGAAATGTCAACTTCCCCATGAAGCCTTCTCTGGCCACTTTTATTTAAAGTTGCAACTCCTTTGCTGTTTCCTTTGCCCCCTTGCATTTATCATGTTCTAGTAAACCAGAATGTAAGCTCCATAAAGGAAGGGATTTTTGCCTGCTTTGTTTGCTGGGAAATCTCCAGTACCCAGTACTAGTGTATTGTAGCTGCACAAATATTTGTTAAATCAGTGAATGAACGAGCGAGGACACAGAGATGCTAAGTGGCAGAACGTGGTCACAAATGCCGGTTGCCAGTCTCGAAGTCCCATTCTTGCCATAGTTCTCAAACTTGGCTGTGGATTAGAATCCTGGGGGGTAGCGTGGAGTGGGGTGGTTAATACTTGTTAAAATGCAGATTCCTGGGTCTCACGCTGGACGTCAGGAGTCAAGATATGAGGGATGGGGATTCAGGAGACTGTACTTTAAAAAGCTCCCAGAAGGTCCTAGGCAGCTAGTCTGCTGGCTCAGCAGATCTATAAATGGGAACGTAAGGTGTGATCTAGAACCTGCCTGCGTCAGAACCAGCTAGATCAAAGTCTGGCATCTGAAGCCAGCTTCTGACTCTGCTGTCCCTATGACTGCTTGTTCTTCCCCCCTTTTCTTTCTTTCTTAAGTTTATTTATTTATTTTTGAGAGAGAGAGAGAGAGAGAGAGAGAGAGAGCGAGCGCGCATGAGCGGGGGAGGGACAGAGGGGGAGAGAGAGAATCCCAAACAGGCTCTGCCTCACTGTCAGCACGGAGCCCCACGTGAGGCTCCATCTCACAAACAGCGAGATCATCATGACCGGAATCAAAATCAAGAGTCAGATGCTCAACCGACTGAGCCACCTAGGCGGCCCCCCCTTTTTTTTCCCTTTTCATAACCAAATTCTTTGAGGAAAAGACCTCAAAATCTAACTGTGTTGAATTTCCTCACAGTAGAATCCCATGTGTGCAATTTCCTAACTGTATGACCCTGGTTAATTATTTACCTTCTTTATCAGTTTTCTCATCTGTAAATTGGGGGAAATACTAGCCCCTGTCACCTAGGATCACTGTGAAGTTTCAACGGATTTATGTTATGAAATTACCAGAACAATACATGGCACGTAGGAAACATTCAGTAAATGTGAACCGTTATTGTTGGTAACACCACTAGCTTCTAGGTTCCAGCCCAGACTTATGAAATCAATCTCTGCACGGAGGGCTCTAGAGCATTCAAAACAAGCATTCCATGTGATTCTGCTGCACACAGATGTTTGAGCAGCCCTGCCTCAGTCTGTCTCATGGGGAGAGGACCAGCCTGGCTGCCAAATGTTCCACAGATGCTGGTACAAACAGTAGTCTCCTGTCCCCTGAGAAACACAAGATCTGTGCCTTGGCTGGTAATAAAGCATAGAAGTTTGGAGTGCCAAAGTAAGCTCAGAAATTATCCAGCCCAAATTCTCACTTTTATAACTAATGAAACCGGTCCCTAAGGTGGCTGCGCAACCCATGTGTTAATATTCCTAAAACGAAAGCAAAGAAATCCCTTTATGTCCTTGTTACTCAGTCAATGTGGTCACAGGACCAACAGAATGAGTACCACCAGGAAGCAAGCGTGTTAAAGGTGCAGAATCCCAGTCCCCACCCCAGACATACGGCATCAGAAGCACTGATCTAGACTACTGGTTGTCAGACTCAGCTGCACACTGGGACTACTTGGGAAGCTTTACAAAATACTGATATCTGGATCCCATCCCTAGAGATACTTATGCATTTGGTCGGGGGTGAGAAGTGGACATTGGGATTTTTAAATCTCCTTAGGTGATTTTAATGTGCAGTAAAAGACAGTATCCCTATCTCAATCACTCTAGATAGCAGTTGCTCCCCAGGTGTTCTGGGTTGGCAGAAACTGCAGCATCACACTGGGCCTAAGGTTGCTTCTTGTCCATGGGAAAATCCAAAATCAGGAATGGTTTGCGATTGTCATTTAGAAAACACACACACACACACACACACACACACACACGATTTATGAAAAATCATATATATTTATACATAAATATGAATCAACACATATGTCATCTTATCTTTGACATTACAAGTTTCACCTAATAAGGAAAGGTGTAAGACAAGAAGATTACATTTAAAAAACAGAGAAAAGAGAAAGATCTATCAATCACCATCCTACCACCCAAACTCGACAGCACGTCTCATTTGGCCACGCCAGCTTCAAGTTCTGGATGTATATGTTCCCCCTGTTGACTTTGCTCACACTGGTATTTATTTTCAGATCTACCAAAGCGGATGACTGCATTTAGCCCTGTGTGTGTTTTTTGTTTTGTCTTGTTTTCCCCAATTAGATTGCCGCTTAGGACTGTCTCTCTTTATGAGCATGTTTTATGAAGAGAATGCATAATTGTCTCTTGAATCCATCCCATTAACTGTCTGGCACTTCAGCTTGCTCTTCTGTGGCCCAGAGATAACTTCTAGCCTATCTCACTTGTGGGGAAGATTACATGAGATAATGAAGGCAAAGATGCTTTGAAAAAGGATAAAGAGCTTAAGACCAGTGGGACAGAGGAAGCATCATCAATATAACTCCATTTGTTGAGGGCCAATGTGCCAGGCATTGGGTAGTTTACATATTTTGCTTCTGATGCTCACAGGCACCTTGCAAGGCATTATTATCCTTATTTTATAAACGGGAAAACTGAGGCTCAGAGAGATGCAATACTGAGCTCAGGATCTCACTACCAGTAATTGAGAAAGCCAGTTTTCACACCTAGATATCCTTGGTCCTGAAGTCACTTCCCCAACCAGCCGCTCAGAGGCACATGTAAAATGTTACAGACTTTAGAAAGTACAGCATCATAGGAAAGGAATAGATGGAGGGCTGTAAAACTGGAAGGGAAAGAAACTTTGTCGTAAGTTGAAGTAATTCGTACTTCCGTGAGGGTTTGGCAGATAAATTTCAAAGTAGACTGGTAGCCTTGTCCAACTGATTCTACCAATTTAAGCTAGAATAATTTGGAGACATTAGATTTTCACCAAGACTTTATAATGAATACTTAATTTGAAAACTATGCTCACTTTGTGTGGACATACACTTCTGAGGAGTACTGAGGATCAGCTTGAGTTGAACACGTACATATCTGTGGGGTAAGAATTAACAGAGCAATGGAAAGGAAGACTTCCAAGAGGGTACACACCCAGATTCTGCCATCCCCTCAACTATCTGTCTATCCCAGTCTCTCTCTCTCTCTCTCTCTCTCTCTCAGGTGTTTTGGAATGAGACTCACAGACTAGGAAAACTTTTCTTAGGAGGCACTAGAATTAGACTTATATTCTCAAATTTACTGGCTCTCAACCTTGCCTACACATAAGAATCACCTGGACAGCTTTAAAAATATTGATGCCTGGGTCTTGTCCCCAGAGATTCTGATGTATTGGTCTGTAGGGAGGCCTGGATTTGAGGATTTTTGAGATATCTTGCCAATTCTCATAGGAGATAATGTTAGAGAATCCCCAGGCTAACTGCTCTTTTTTTTATTTTAATTTTTTAATGTTTATTCATTTTTGAGGGACAGAGAGACAGAGCACAGGCTGGGGGAAGGGAGGGCAGAGAGAGAGAGAGGGAGACACAGAATCTGAAGCAGGCTCCAGGCTTGGAGCTGTCAGCATAGAGCCTAATGTGGGGCTCGAACTCACGAACCTTGAGATCATGACCTGAGCAGAAGTCAGATGCTTAAATGACTGAGCCACCCAGGTGCTCCTCTATGCTAACTGCTCTTAAAGAAGCTAGTGACTAAATTACTAAAGAAAATGTGTGTAATGGAATTATACATAATAAAGAGTGTATCACCCTAGGCAAACTGATAAAAAGAAATTGTCATGATCTTTGAATATAACTTTAGATAGCCCTGGATATACACACTACATGGCTTATTATAGTTTGTAATGAATATTTGCTGAATATGTAAAGTATTGTATGGTGGATGAACCAATGAATAAGCAAAGGAAAGGCAAGGGTGAGTGACTACACCAGGAAAGATGCATCCTTTTTACTTTCATTTTTTGCAAAAAAATTGCATATGGCAAAATGAGAATATCCATAGATTTGAAGCCAAGAGACTTGTGTTTGAATGTGCACCATGGAAAAAGTCAAATAATAAAACTCAGTTTTATTATTTATTAAAAGAGGCTCTTATTCAAAGCCCAATCCTGGGCTTTTGTGATAACAGGTAAGATTATCATCTACAAAAAAAAACTTTGTAAGTAGTAAAGGGCTACAGAAATTCAAGGGAATGTTATTATCTTCATTATACAAATAAGAAAAACCCAGTAAGGTAACTTTGGGCAGTGGCTCTCAAACTATAGCATGTTTCAGAATCCTCTGGAGCATGGGTGAACATGCAGATTCCTGGTTAGAGATCTTGAGTCAGCACATCTGGAGACCACATTTTATGTGGCACTGATTTTGACAAAATTATCATGTGATGCTTATCCAACAGCATCATATTTTGTTGCCCTTATCCTTCTCCCAAGGCACCTTAACTCTTCCTTTAATTTGCTCTATCCTCTCCAAACCTGAGAGCCGGCTCTTCAGAAAGAAAACCAACCAACCAACAAACAAAAATGACTTCCTTCATGTTTGTGAATGAATTGACAACTGTGTAATACTTGATCTTGGGAGACCAGAATTCTAAGACAAGTTATGAAATAGAAACTGGCTCATCTCCTTAAACACTTAACAAGTTTTAGTCAGTCAGTATTGTTTCATCATGGAACGTGGTAGGAGAGCAGGTGAAATATTAGGCTTGGGTTTGAGAATAAAAGAGAACAAAGATGGAGAGAGATGGGAAAGAAAATGTCTATGGGAAGGCAGACTTAATACTTCAAAGTTTTGACTAGTGTAAGCCCTAACTAACAAACTAGCCTTGGTTCTCAGTTGAGTTCTCTTCTTGTATTTTCCTCAAACAAGATTAAATGAGAGCTTGGTGGCAACAATTATTTGGTGGAGCCAACGTTTGAGAATGCCAGGAGGTTAGATAATAAGACCCTATCTACTAAAACACTCATTAAAAGTTTTTCAAAATTGGGGTGCCTGGGTGGCTCAGTTGGTTAAGCGTCCAACTCTTGATTTGGGCTCAGGTCATGATCCTAGGGATCGAGCCCCACATGGGGCTCCATGCTGGGCGTGTAGCCTGCTTAAGATTCTCTGTCTCTCCATCTGCCCCTCCCCCATTCATGCTCTCTCTTTATAGCAACCAAGTGAATGCTTCACCAAGAAAAGGCCACTGAAACACGGCAAGAAATGTTCATTTCATCTAGTCCCACCATTCTCCTCAATGTGGTGATGGACTTCAAGACAGCAGCCCACATTCCCAGCGTGGGCATCGGGTTTCAGAGGCAGTGGACAAGACCTTGTTCCTCAGGAACTGTGTTTGTCTGTTCTGACCTGATTCTTATCTCCAAAGAACTGATGCAAGGGGCTTCCTTTTCTTCACCCCACTTGGAAACTATCAGGACTGAGTGGCTACATGGAGGACGTTTCCCCAAAACACTGAAAGATGAAGAACGTGCCACTACCGTCTGGGGCAAAGAATAGCAGTTTGGGCGAACAATAGTCAAACCAAAAGTACAGGAAGAAATGCCAAGGAGTGAGATTTTTGAGGGGGATAACATCTTTGAAGAATTCTCATGTGTGCTAGGGAATCTAGAGAACATGTGCATGCCTCTCCCACAGGACACGTGCTCAGAATAGACCTGAGAAAACCGTATGCTTTCATCTCTAGCTGACCCTTACTTAGGCTCAGTGCAAGCCCAAAGAGGAGGCTCAAGCAGAGTTGAAATATGGCGTGGCTAAGGAGGGAGTGACCCACTATAGAGCCAATCTGCAAAGACCTGGAGAATTGTTTTGTTTATGTTTCCAGACTTTCTTTTTCTGGGCTTCAGGCATTTAAGGAAATCTTTGTCAAACAACAAGCTGGGCACTACGCTAAAGGAATAGAGGCTTCAGAGGCTTCCCATGACAAGGAACGCAGTCGTTACAAAAATAGTTTAGAAAAGTCACTAAATAAACAACTAAGTGCAGCCCACAATAACAAAAAGCAATAACAGAAAATCCTAGGGAGAGGAGAGAGTTTGATTTCCAGTTACCACGTCATAACACTCGAAATGGCCTGTTTTCAACAAAAGAGAAACCAAAAAGTATGGCCCACCCAAAGGAAAAAAATAAATTAGCAGAAATTGCCCAAGAGGAAGCAGACCTACTGAACAAAGATTTTAAATCAACTTCCTTAAATATGCTCCAAGAGCTAAAGAAAACCAAGGTCAAAGAACAAAAGAAAACTAGGACAATGAGTCTCTCTCTCTCTAAATAGAGATTTTAAAGCTGAAAAGTACAATAATTGAAATAAAAAAGTCATTGGAGGGGCTTAACTGATTATTTATTTATTTATTTATTTAGCAGATAGAGTTAATGAAGTTGAAGATTGGTGGAATGAAATTGTCTAGTCTATGGAGTAGAAAAAAAAAAAAGAAATACAGCAAAAAAATCATAGAGTCTAGAGGAACTGTGGGACACCATCAGGTATACTAAAATATATATAATGAGACTCCAGAGAGAGATGAGAGAAAGAAAGGGGCAGAATGAATACTTGAATAAATTATACTATAAAACTCCCCAAATTTGACAAAGACATGAATCAACACATCCAAGAAGCTCAACAAGTTTCAAAATAGGACAAGTTTCAAAGTAGGACAAATAGAAATCCACATGGAGACACATAATAATCAAAATGGTGAAAGGCAAAGAACTTTGAAAGCAGCAAGAAAAGAAGTAATGAATTATATACAAGGGATCCTCAATAAGATTAACAGCCAGTTCTCATCAGAAACCATGGAGTCAGTGAAATGACATATTAAATTCAAAGTATAAAATGATAATTCTATGTAATGGGCATGCAATAAAGATGTAATTTGTGAAAACAACAACATAAAGAGGAAGCCTCGAGATAAATAGGAGGAGAATTTTGCATACTATTGAAATAAAGTTTATATTAACTCAAACTAGATTGTTATGTTAACTGTAATCCCCAAGATAACCACTGAGAACATAATTTAAAAATAGTTTTAAAATTTAAAAAGTTGAAAGGAATCAAAATGATACAGTACAAAAAAAAAAACCCCACAAAAAAGTAACACCCAACTAAATAAAAAAGAAGGCAGTAAATGGAGGAATTGAGGAAGAAAAAAGTAAAAGACAAATAGCAAAATGGCCGAAGCCTTCCTTATCAGAAATCACTTTAAATGTAAATATAAGAAATTCTCCAATTTAATAGCAGAGATTCACAGAATGAATAAAAGAGTAACAACACGATATATGTTTGCTGACTACAAGAGATTCACATCCGAAGATACAAAGTGTTTGAAAGTAAAGGGATAGAAAAATATTACACGCAAATCAAAAGAAAACTAGGGTAGCTATACTAATATCAGAAAAAATAGACCTTCAGGCAAAAGTTGTTATAAAGGACATATATAAAAACCCTATAGCTAACAGCATATTCAATGGTAAAAGACTGAAAAATTCCCCCCTTAGATTAGAAACAAGGATGCTCACTCTTACTATTCTTTTTTTTTTTTTAAGTTTATTTATTCATTTTGAGAAAGAGAGAGCCTGCAAGCAGGAGAGGGGCAGAGAGAGAGAAAGGGAGAGAGAGAGTCCCAAGCAGGCTCTGTGCTGCCAGCACAGAGCCCAGGGCAGGGCTTGAACTCACAAACCATGAGATGTGACCTGAGCAGAAATCATGAGTCAGATGTTTAACTGACTGAACCATCCAGGTGCCCCTTCTATTTAACATGGCAATGGAAGTTCTAGCCAGAACAATTAGTTAAGAAAAAGACATCTAAATAAGAAAGAAAGATGTAGAACTATCTCTACTCATAGATGACACGATCTCATATATATAAAACCCTAAAGAATTCACAAAAATCTATTAAAGCCAATAAATGAGTTTATCCAAATTGCAGGAAACAACATCAACACACAAAAAATCAGTTGTATTTTTTATATGGTAGCAAAGAACAGTCTGAAAATTACATTGAAACCAGAACAATTCTATTTACAAAGCATCAAAACTAATAAAATACTTAATAAATTTAACCAAAAAGGCAAAATACTTGTACATTGAAAACGATGAAACATTGCTGAAAGAAATTTAAGAGGATCTAAATAAATGGAAAGACATTTTCTGCTCACAGATTGGAAGACAACATAATTAAAATGGCAGAACTCACCAGATCTCTAACAATATTTCCATGGCTTTTTTTTTTTTTTTTGAGGAAATGATAAAAGCTGATCCTGAAATACATGGAATTGCAAGGGGCCCTGAGTAGCCAAAACAATCTTGAAAAAAAGAACAAACTTGGTGGATTACCATGTCCTGATGTCAAAACTTACTACAAAGCTATAGTAGTCTGTGTGATCCTAGCATAAGCATAGACATCGAGATCAGTGGAGTAGAACTGAGACCATAAATCAACCCATACATTCATGGTGAACAGCACTTTCCAACAAGGGTGATGGGACCATTCAATGGGAGAAAGAACAGTCTCTTCAACAAAAGATGCTGAGAACTGGATATCCGTATGGAAATGAATGAAGTTGGATCCTTACCCAATACCATACACAAAAATTAACTCAAAATCAAAGAACTAAACATAAGAGCCAAAACTGTAAAACTCTTAGATGAAAACATAGGCATAACTCTTTATCACCTTGGATCTGGCAGTGTATTCTTAGGACATCAAAAGCACAAGTAACAGAAGACAGATAGATATACTGAATTCATTAAAATTAAAATTTTTTGTGTAAAGGATACTCTCAAGCAGAGTGAAAAGACAGTACACAAAATGGGAGAAAATACTTGCAAATCATATCTCTGATAAAAGTCTAGTATACAGAATGTATAAAGAACTCCTACAATTCAGCAATAAACAGACAACATGATTAAAAATGTGCAAGGGACTTGAATAGACATTTCTCCAAAGCAGATATACAAGTGGTCAACAAGCACACGAATAGATATTCAACATCATCTGTCATTAGGGAAATGCAAATCAAAACCACAATGAGATACCACTTTATACTCAGTAAGATGGTTATAATAAGAAAAAAAAATTAAAGGATATCAGCGGGGGTTGACAAGGTTGTGGAGGAATTGGAGCCCTCATACCTTGTCGGTAGGAATACAATGGTGCCATCTTTGTGTAAAGCAATTTGGTGGTTCCATAACAAGTTAAACAGAATTACTACATGACCCAGAAATTCCATTACTCAGAATATATCCAAAAGAATTAAAAATAGGTGTTTAAACAAAGACAAAAAAGCAACGTTCATAGAAGCGCTCTGTATAATAGGCAAAAGATGGAAACAAATGTCCATCAATGGATGAATGGATAAAGAAATTTGTTCTATCCATACAGTAAAATATTATTCAGCCTTAAAAAGAAATTAAGTACTAATGCATGCTACACCTGGATAAACCTGGAAAACATTACAGAAGCCAGGCACAAAGGCCACTTACTGTATGATTCCATTTATAGGAATATCCAGAATAGGCAAATTTATAGAGAAAGAAAGCAAATTTGGGGTATCTAGGGGTTAGGAGGGCAGAATGAAGAAAGACTGCTTAATAGTACGTATGGGGCTTCCTTTTAGGGTGATAGAAAGTTCTGGAACCAGAGAGTCACTACGGTTGTACAATACCATGAATGTACTTAGTGTCATTGAATTGGATACTTCAAATTGGTTAAAATGGTAAATTCTATGTGTATTTTACCACACACACAAAAAGGGTCAAATATGAAATGGCACATTGGAAGAAAAGCCTTGATCCTGTCACTGTAAACTCTACCTGACTCACTACTTTACCCTGGCTCTTAGAGGTAACCACCTTAGGAGTTTATGGTTTATTTTTTTGTTACATATTTATGAAATATAAAACAATACAAATACATATCCTTATAGCTGTTTTATTCTCATAAAATCTAACATACTATATGCACACTAATCTTTCCTTTGTTTTTTTTTGTTTGTTTGTTTTTTTCAGTTAATAGTGTCCCTAGATCTCCCCAGATCAACACATAGAGGTGGTCCTTCTCTTTTAACACTATACGTTCATTGCTATGAAAGCATTCATTCCTCTGGAGACTCACTGAATATCATTCAGCCTTTGAAGAGAATTATAACTATTTTGATGGAGTCATGAGCTAATCATTCAGCAATATATGTGTATCAAATCAATACACCGTGCACCTTAAACTTACAGAAAGTTATATGCCGATTATATTTCAATAAATCTGGGGGCGAGAAGAGAAAAAAGTTTAATGCTTTCCTCCCTTTATTTCCAATTGCAATAATCAGTTCTGCTTTTCATTAAAAGCTAAAACATCCAAATGACCCCCAAAGCAAAATCTCCTACCAGGATGTAAAAGCAAGATGATGAATATTTTTCTCTTTCTCGTCTCTGCACCTCTCATGGCTGTCTCCTCACTGCAGGAAATATTTGGAATTGGTGATAGCTGTTGAGAGCTCAAACCACGTGAGATTCTGCAGGGTATAAACTCTAACCATTGCCATTTTAGCATTTTCTCCATATCTGAAGGTGAGTAGGGAGGCGCAAGAAACAGGACATCTGCTCCTACAGGCTTCAGAATGTCTTCTAGGATCCCCCAAACCTAATCTTGGTCTCTGATTCTCGAATATATCATAGAAGGTAAATCAACCTGCATGGGATCCTAAGTGTTTTAAACAGCTTCTCTCTTGCAAGCATCAAAGGAAACCAGCAATTCTCAGCAGCTTCAGTAATTCGAATCAGAAAAGAAAGCGGTTAGTAACTTGCTGAAATGAACCCAATCGAACTCCAGATTTCAGCAACCATGAAAGAAATTATTTTCTTCACACGTGCATTTAACAGAACAGGTGAACAGACAAAAAGGAAATGAGTTTACGCAAGGTTCCATGGTTAGTCTTGATTATGATTCAGCAGAATCCTTGGTGTTGATTTTTTCCACCTGCAAGTTAAATTTCTGATAACTTGGCATGGCTGCCTCGTGGGCTGAGTCAAAGGCAGCTCTCTGTCTGCTGCATCTGTCTTGTTATTCTTGCAAGAGCAGGGCTGACCCCACTTCTCTGCAGCCCATGATGCCGTCTCATATTGACTTCCCTCCCCACTCGCCATCACTTGCACTCAGCTGCATCCACAGTGGCTGGCACGTAGAAGGCACTCAAGGAAGATGTGTTGACTATCAAATGATGGCTACTCCATTTTGCCTTGTAATTTTAGATGGTCTCCTGTATCGGTCAGGAGTAGAGATATAACATCCTGAACTTGTTGAAGGACAGGTTCTCATCCTGACAACTTCTATGTTCCCGAAGCTGGCAGCTCAAAAGGCAGACGGTCTCTGTGCAAAACCACACGGAGGGACCGTGCAGCTGTGACATCTGCTGCCCAGAGTTAGAAGGCCGCCTCCAGAGGCAGCCACTGGGGAAGTAGACGCATGGCAGCACTTTTTTCTCAGCTTTTCCTTTTCCCTGGCTGCCTTGGTCTGAAGCCCACTAAGCCCCTCAAATGCCTTGGACCCGAGCCTCTGCTCTCACTCGAACTCCTCCACTATGATGCAGGGCCGGTTGAATGGCAGGCCAGGGCCAGGACTGGGAGATCTGGTACAGTGGGTCCCACTTGGCCCACAAGGGCTCACAGCTGGACAGCTCTTCCTTGTGCCTCTCCTGGCCCTGGGCCAGGGCGGCCTCGTAGATATCCTTGGGGCACTCTAGAAGGGACGGCCAGATCTCCAGATATATATAAGATATAGATATAGATTAGATATAGATATACTTGGGATATACACATATGCTATCACCTGGGCTTGCCAGTAGATCAGATGAGAGGCAGTGGTTGAGTACTACATTATTTTCGTAAACGACTGGTTGTGAGTTGCTACAAAGGTGGTTTTACTATTAACGATGCTAATACGTTGACGGCAAAATTCTAAATAAAAAAAGGAAAACCAAAATAATCAAGCAGTCTGTCTATTTAGATTGATTTTAAGGAATTGGCTCACCTGCCTGTGGTATGGGGCAAATTCCAAATCTATAACACGGGTCAGCGTATTCGAAACTCAGGCAGGAGCTGATGCTATAGTCTTGAGGCAGAATAGTTCTTTTTCTGGGAAGTCTCAGATTTTGCTCTTAAGGCTTTCAACTGATTAGATAAAGCCCACTTACATCATTGATGGTTAATCTCCTTTACTTCGGGTCAATTTATTGTAGATGTTACCTATGTGTACAAAATTACCTTCACATAAACAGCTAGGTTAGCATTTGACTAACTATTGTAGACTAATCAAGTTGACACTTAAAATCAAGCATCGCACTTCCTCATCTGATTTCTTTTTTTTTTTTAATGTTTATTTATTTTTGACAGAGAGAGAGAGAGAGAGAGAGAGAGAGAGAGAATGAGTGGGGGAGGGGCAGAGAGAGAAGGAGACACAGAATCCGAAGCAGGCTCCAGGCTCCCAGCTGTCAGCACAGAGCCCAACGCGGGGCTTGAACTCACAGACTAAGAGATCATGACCTGAGCCAGAGTCGAATGCTCAACCGACTGAGCCACCCAGGCACCCCCCTCATCTGATTTCTAAATATGCCAAAGTCCACAGCTGTGCTGAGGACTTAGTGTGTGGTCTACTGTCATTTGCCTACATCAATTTTCTCTGGCCCCGAGGCCCTCTTTCTTCTGGAGATGTCTATTTTAAAGTTTCAGTGTGCTTTTATTCTTGATGCAGGCTAGTTTTCTCTTCCTGGGCCATCCATAAATATGCTTCACCTGGTCCCTAGCTCCACTGCCAGGCTTGTGTCTGGTAACTTGAATGGTCTAAGATTTCATAGTTATCTTTTGTGCTATGGCCACCATGTCCTGTCATGCAGGTTGTATAGTGCATACGTCCAGGCAACGAGATTCACATCCTAGAATGCTAGCCTCTGGAGTAACACAGTGTGTAGCTCTAAAGTCCTAAGCAGAGACTTGACTTCCTTCCTTCCATTCATCCATCTATCATCCATCCATCCATCCATCCATCATTACCCTGTCATCATAACTACTTGCTTCACCCATCTTGGGGGGGATCCCCATTCAAAACTCCATTCATCTGAGAAGACCAAGTGTGATGAGATCATCTGAAGTTGCAAATCCCTGAAGAGCAAGTTTAAGCTCCTTCAGTCACTAACCCCTCAGATTTTCTCTGAAGGTATGTCTTGATAAGGCCTATAAAATTGTTAACATGCCCGATAAAGTGTTTCAGAGTATTCACCAGAAGACAAAAAAATTTATGACAATATTGTCCACAAATATATCTATAGTCAACCTTCTCCTATTCTGCTCTTATTTCTTGGCATAAATTTTTCCTGTATTTCTCCAATAGGTTACTTGAAATCCAAATCTCTCCTAACCCACTACTCACAATCTTTTTCTCTTTCTCCATCTGTCCTTGCCTTCATTCATGCATTCAACAAATACCCGCGAGGCACCTTTCATGGACTAGGCACTGGGCTAGATCCTGGTCCTTTTTCTCTTGGAGCTTACAGTCTAATCTCCCACTCAAAACTATAGGCCCTGCCCCCTTATTTCTAGTAAAGACATTTATTCCAAATGATCAGAGACATTTGTAGTCTTTAGGATGAAAAATGAATGATTTCTTTATTCAATAAGAATTATTCAATGAGATTAGGTCATAGGCTGATAGACCATTATCAAATGGAGCACATGGAGGCATTGCCTTAAAACATAATACATGCTGAACCTAGTATGTGCAGGTATGGTTGCCTTAGGGAGAAATTAAAGGTCTGGTAGTATGACTCTGCTAATAACACATATGAACTAAAGGAAAAAGAGATGGATCTAAAAGAATTCTGTAAACTTTATGCTTCCTTTCAGCATCAATTTTATTATGTGGAAATTGATTTTGCCAATCAATTTACCTATGTTATCTTTTGCTTACGAATTTGGAAAACCACAAATCATCGCCCAGTTGGAGTCTAGGAAACCAGTCTGATGGTTGCTATTGCCCAGAGCAAGACTGAAGTTGGTTCAGTAAGTTAGACCATCTCTCCACCTGGCAGTCTATTCTCCGCCTTGTGCCAAGATAGTTTTAAGGACCCTTACCAAAATATACGGGTTGCACCAAGATTAAAAAAAGAGAAGTAGGTGAAAGGAAAAAAGCAAGAGAAAAAAAAGATAAAAAGATAGCTTTATGAGTCTACAGCTTGCAAATAACTTGAACTTATTTGCAAGAATGTTGTTTCTTACAAGTTATACTTACGTAATTTCATTTTTCTAACATCTATATTTTCTCCACATTTTACATCTTTGAAATGGAAGCTCCTTTTACAAAAGATGGTATCTTAGATAAATGAAACAAGGTGATCTAGCTCCCTAACTAAAGTCATACCTCATTTGCTAATTGTCTGGCTTATATGTGCTTCAATCATGTTTCAATTGCTTATCATGTCCATATTTCATTTTTCTAATTAGAAGCGTAAATTCTTTAGGCAAAGAGAATTCCTAGGATGTGCCAAGAACTTTTTATATACTATTTTATTCTGAATTCTTTCAATAACTCTATGTGATAGATTATTCCCATTTCACAAACAAGGAAATTGAGGCCCAGGAAGGTGAATTTACTTGCCAAAGTTCCTCTAGCCAACTAGTATCAGTGGAATCAGGATCTAAGCTCAAATCTATCTGACTCCGGTGTTCTTTCCCTTTCAATGGTGCCATCCTGCATTGCTATCTCAAAGTTGTAGATCAGGCCTTGGTATTGCTTTTGAATTCCCCATAAAGCTTCTTATTCTGTGCACAGAGCAGATACTCAATAAATTCTTGTCAGCTGAGGGAATGATTTCTAGCTCATGTCCTTTTATAGAGCAATCCAAGTTGGCATGGGAGCAGCTTTATTTTTATTTTTTTTTAAGATTTATTTATTTTTGAGAGAGACACAGAGTGCGAGTGGGGGAGGGGCAGAGAGAGGGAGACATAGAATCCGAAGCAGGCTCCAGGGTCTGAGCTGTCAGCACAGAGCGCGACGCAGGGCTCGAACCCACAAACATTGAGATCGTGACCTGAGCCGAGGCTGGACGCTCAACCAACTGAGCCACCCAGGTGCCATTCAACTTTGCTTTCTATTGTCTTCCCTCTTGTTTCAACCTGTTTGGGATGCCTTGGGCATGTTGGGAGCTGCCAGAATCAGAAAACAAAAACAAAAACAAAAACAAAAAAAACAGAGAGCCTCTTAAAGGGCAAATCATACCTTTGAACTCCCCCACTTTTTGCTGGAAGGGTCTTCTTGCTCAGACCCAGGTTGAGTAACTCTCTGCAGCGAGGTGGGGGTGGGAGTCTGTGTGGTTTTGACAAGGGTGGGCTAGAATTTACCCTGGAAATCTTGACTAAAATGTTTTTGTGGGCCCCCGGCACGGTTAGGTTCACACCTAGGAAACTCTCTGAGGGTAAAGCCACAGCTTGGTTAAATTGGGTGACTCACAAGTGTGAAGGTTCATATTTTAGCACCTGGCAATCAGGGGCAGAATTGAACCACTTAAAAATGAACGCCGATGAAAACTCAGAACCTCTGCAAGGGGCTCCAGGCCACAGCATATATTAGAATCGTAATTGCACCAAAGAACTGAATTACCTTGTAGCTCATCTTTGATTTACATTAAAAGAACATGAAGTGACAACTCTAGGCAGGCGAATGAGCCTTTGAGTCCTGTCCTGGGGTCATGTTCTCTGCTTGAACATACTTGATTTCAGGGTCCCCTTCTGAAAAGCAGGTTCATTATGATACTTACTGATTAGCCTTGGAACAGAGCAATTGTGAGGTCCTGAAAGCTGTAACATAGATTTTTAAAAATCCAAGCCTCCGAAAATTGCAAGGGTAAGAAAAGACAAGCGTAGTTGTACAAGTAAGTCTATAATTCAATTCCTCTTGGGTTTGAACATCGTTCCTTAGTTTCTTCAGGAAAAATTGCAATTGTGTGTGTGAGGGGAGCAGGGGAGAGAAAGGGGAAAAGGTCCCACTAGGTCCTGGCGTTGTGCTCTCCACAGATATGTCAACAAGCAAAGAAGAAAGGGAAGCTGGTGACTCCAGCCCACCTCACTTCCTCATTCCTCTGCCTGGGAGAATTTGCAGATTTCTTAGGAGTTTGGTTTAATTTTTAACATTCTATTAATAGTCGTATGGTATTCTTTTTTGGGATTCTTCCGGGGCTAGTAATTTACACATGTGATTGCAGTAATGCAAATGGGAGTCTTTTATACAGGAGAAACGCTGGTTCATCTGATTCCTCTGCGTCCTTTACCCAGCCCTTTGGCCCGTCCAATCAGCTGATGCTTCATAGATTTTTTTTTTTAATAAGTTATTTGGGTTTTGCAACTTTGACAGTTTTTCAGAATTTTGTCTTTCCCCAGTTTGAGACACTTTGACAGTAAATACTGAAAGTTATGCAATAACTAAACGTTATGTATTAGTAATACAGATGCCTGCCATCCACTTTATCAAGAGTCGCCCAGGCTCTATATAAGGTGGTGGAGAGTATTGGTGCCTAGAATCAGAAACAAAACAAAGCAACAGAGAGAGGGGGAGTCACAGAATCTGAAGCAGGCTTCAGGCTCTGTACTGACAGCTCAATGTGGGGCTCGAACTCACAAACCACAAGGTCATGACCGGAGATGACGTCGGACCCTTAACTGGCTGAGCCACCCAGGGGCCCCTAGGCCTTTTTCTTCCCCTAGACTTCAAGCTCTGGGACATAGCAAGAACTATATAAATATATGGTGAATAAGTAAGTAAGTAAGGCCAGGAAAGAACTATGCCTGTCCATAGTATCCTCAAGACCGTAGCATAGAACCTGATACTAGTATATGCTCAATGAACAATTATAGACTTGAACGTCTTCCTGTAGCTTAACACATCAAGTTGTTGGGCGTCGTGACATTTAGCAATTATTTATTATATGACTAGGTTGGTTCTCAGAGACTAGATAATATTTCAGGCTAGTGATTCCCAGATAGGAGAGATCTGACCTTGTTTACTCTATGAATGGCCTGCAACAAGGTAACGCCTCTCCGGGTGCTACCACCGTGCCTAGCTTTAAAGGGTTAACTCCTGACTTGTTTACTTTGACTCCTATACCTCTTTTTTTAAATTGAATTATTGTTGACTCTTATAACTCTTTATTAAGTATGTTCAAAAATCAAATCCATCCTTGCTTTGCTAAGGAATGGGATGAGGTGGGGAAGTTCATATTATGGAGCCATGTTTTAGAAATTAGAACATCTGGTAATGTCCGGAATACATCGCCCTAGACGCAGTGTAATAGAGAGTGAAGGGAAATGGGTTGAAAGTCTGAAGGCTCTGGTTTTGGCACCTGCTTTGCCAAAAACCCTACTCACTTGCTTAACCTCTCTGAGTCTTTTTCTCCTGGGCTTTAACAGGAGCATCTTTTGAAGAAACAATATCAAGGAAATCCTGCCCAGAGTAGGAGAAAATTACAGCTGGATGATATGTGTATCTATCTGAAAACATACAATCACACAATGAATGCCAGTTTGCTCATAAGTCAGTTCTTAAGAATGAATTTCTGATCCTTTGTTAGAGAATCTGGAAGTTCAAATAGAAATGCTTCCAGTTCCATCTATTAAAGGAACCTAAAGATGCAAAGCCTAATAGACTTATCTGATGCATAAGAAAATTTCTTTTAAGTTCATGACTTGTTCTACTGTCTCCCTTTTTCTTCTTATTCCAGGCAAAATATTTTTCATCCAACCTCGAGTTGTATAGGATTCCCTTGCCTCCTTATTCATCCAACGTGCAGCACTTTAATTAAAATACTTTCTTAATGTGCTATCAAAGAAATTCTAATCATTACACATCAACAGCCTACAGGAAACCACCATCTTGATGTTAGAAAAGAAACAGGAAGCACTGCTTATCTCTAGGTTGTCAAGATTTCTGAAGCACTTACCTACCTACTCTGCTGAGTTCCTACTTTGACACCAAAGCTGTCACATCATTTATGGAATTTCCCAAGACTTAACCTAGTTCTTCATGATACCTCTAGGTCGGGAGAACTTTGCCAAAGAAAACACTTTCACTGCAAACGTTCCAGCGCCAGGAAAAAAGGGTATATGTTTGTGTTTCTATTTGTGAGTCCTTGTCTGGGATGTAATCTAAAAAGGTTCTCAATGGTGGGGAATCTCCAAAGAAGCCAAGAGAAGTGTCTCTTGAGAGCAAAATTGAGTTTGGAATACCAGTGAGGGCTGGAGGTGGCAAAGCTGAGACAGAAGCACACAAGTGAAAACATTCCTGCCCTTAATGCTCTGCCCTCCACTCTGCTCCGATCAGAACAGGCTAGAGAACCGAAGCGGAAGTAGAAGCTCGCGGAGGGGCAGGTGGAGAAGCAGGAGAGGGGAAGAAGATGAGCACTCCCTTTCCCTAAAGGCAGTAGTGGGCTGCTTGGGGGCGCACAGAAACCTCACCTTTGAGGGAAGCTTTGTTTTGTTAAAATGTGACTTGATATCCTACATTTTAATCTCTGAGCTAAGATTCTTGGTGACTTAATCGGACTGCAGGACTTTGTGCTAACTAAGGTTGGACAGAAAAGTCACAGGCTGCCTTACTTTGTGTCCAGAGGTGGAAAAGGACAGTTCCCATGGAGCAAGACTGAGAGAGACTAAAAACCAAGTTTTTGCAATATAAACCATGAGTGCCACAAGTTCAGCCTGCTAGCTAAACAGGTAAATGTGAAACAGGGAGGGATTCCGAGGGTCCTGTGTGCTGACCTCCCACCCACTCAGCTGTCTCCCACCCACAGGAGCTTCCTGGGAAAGCAGGGGTGGGGGGAGGGGTGTGTGTTTCCGTACACAGTTTGCCAACCGTCGCAGGGCGTCTACCCCTCCCTCAATTTGGAGATTCTGAAGAAAACAACTTCAAACTTCCTAAACGTGTGATGACACCAATTAACTACTTCCTGGCATTTCCTTGGGATGTGCCACAAACTGATATCAGAGCATATCCTGAAATGATGCTGTGTTTCAGGGGTCAGCAAACTTTTCCTCTAAAGGGCCAGGTAGTAAATATTTTTGGTTTGCCAACCGTACGGTATCTGGGGCAGCTGCTCAGGCCTGCTATTCTAGCTTAAAAGCAGCATAGACAATACCTAAACACAGGTGTATGGCTGTGTTCCAATAAAAGTCTGTTTAAACACACAGGCAGTTAGTTGGCTTGTGGACCCGAGTTTGTGGATCCCTGCTACACCGTTGTAAAGCATTCATTCCCTCCTTTTCCCAAAGAGCCAGAACCATCCCTCCCACCAGCTCTGCTCTCCGTCCACGTGATTGGGCAGGTTTCAGGCCTTACTTTTGATCCAGGGGTGGGCATGGGACCCAGGTCTGGCCAAACATCATGCATAGCCTGTGCCCACTATGATTGGCTTAGGGGTGAGTACCTGAGTCAAGTCAGTCAAAGTCAAATCAAATCAAATTAAGGGACTTTTGCTTGGACAGCTGTGGATTTCAGGTGAGAAAGATGTATGCCCAGAATGTTTGGACCAGCGTGTACAAAGATTCCTCCTGTCTTTGGCAGGATTCCCCTAATACAAGGATTCTGTTTTTAGGATAAACCTGAGGGGAAGGATGGAAGTCAGATGGGGAAGGTTGGGCAGCCAAGCAAAGTACAGAATCAGGCAAAGTTCTGTAGCTCTGGCTAAGCTCTGCGGGAGGTGAGGTGGCTCTGGAGACAAGGTCAACTGCAAAGTCTTTCCCCTCACGGGGGAGGGAGTTGGGGTATTTATATATCTGCTCCCGTGAGCCACGGTTAGGGTCTGCCCCTGGGGAGTTTACAATCCCAGGAATGTCTGGCTCTTAGGGCAGCAGCAGGCAATGCTAGCTTCAGAGCCAGGTGACAAGGAAGCACTGGAAGGAAGCAAAAGGGCACCAGGTGAGGGTGTATGAGAGCCGTGTGTAGGAAGCCAACAGTTTCTGCTACATTTGCTGGAGACAGAAGTGGACACAGAAAGAAGCAAAGGGAAGAGATGGGGAAAACATGACGTCTAAGGATAGTTTTTGAACCTGTGTCCAGTATTCCTAAAACTCTAAATTACCCCTGGATTTTGCATTTATATGGTGGAGGTTGAGGAACACTTTCAGTTTTCTATTACCTCCAAGCAAAGTGTCTGAATTGATGGAGACCAACAATTCATTAGCTTTCGCCATAACCCAGGAGGGAAAGGAAAGAAACCTTAACAGAAGGTATCCTGGCCTTTGGATCTCCAGTCTTGGAAATACCTTCTCTCAGCTGAGCTTTTGTGTCTCCATTTCCGTTCTTAAGAACAGGCTGATTGTAGAATTGCAGGGGTAGGAGTCTTTCACACCCTTATAAAAATCTAGCTCCTGAGAATGAGGGAGGGTCTGAAGAGTCTGACCCCAGCTGGGGATGAACCCCAGGTACACTCAAGACCTTAATAAATAATGGAGCACAAGTAGAAAGAGAAGCAAGAAATGTGGGAAATGTGATATCTCAGTTCTGGGGCCCGGTGGACCAACTTGGCAGTCTTGGATAGAGACAGATTAAGTGTGAGAAATCACTCATCCCTAATACATAGTCGTTTCTTAGACTTTGCTATCGTGAGAGGCATTCAGCCTCAGTAAGTCACAGACAACAAAATGTGCATTTTTTCACTTCAGAGGATTTAGCCAGTTGATTAACTATAAAAAGAGGGAGGCTGGTAGGTAAAAGACTAAGCGTTCACTTCAGGGAATTCTGGTTGAGCCCTCCAAGAAACGGAGTTCACATGTCGCTCTGGAACTCTCCTGGATAATAGCTCACATCAGAAAACCACCGTAAAGGATTTGGCAAGCAGGGACTAGGGCCGGGGGTATGGTGGGCAGGGAATTATGGGAAGTCTCTCCTCCCATCCTCACGGTTAGGGAAATTCTTAAAGACATGGCAGAAAACGTGAAAATCCAGCATCGGGTCTGATTTGAAGTCCCCTCATCTTTTTGGGGAAACAACAAACGTGTAGTGCCCACAAAAAAAGATGATGGTCAAGGAAATATACTTCCTCACTAACCCTCTATGTTCATTCTCCTTTTTCTTACTTTTAAGTGACTCTGCTTGTCACCAGGGTAGGTAATCAGGAAGGCATTCCGAGATTTACAAATGTCAGTGTAAATCAGGGCTGGATTTACCAATAGGCAGTGGGTTGGATTACGTGTAACCTGGTTACATTGCTGGTGTGAATGCTGCAGGTTGTTGGTTTTCTAATGTTACAATTCCAATAAAAGACCTCAACTTTACCACTCAGTAGCCGTGTGACTTAGGTAAGTACGTCCTTCGACCTCTAAGCCCTTTAGGCCTTTACTCCCATCTATTATAAAATAATAAAAGAATATATCCCAGAGGGCTCATTTTGAGAATTAAATGAGATAATCCTTGTAAGGTATCTTCACATGCTAAGCACCAAGTAAATGTTGGTTAGGATAATACAAATGATTATAGTTATTATCGTTATAGCATTGTTACAAAAGCAGGTATGAAACTGAAAAATGTGAAGCCTGTTTTCCATTTTCAGTCAGCCTTCCAAGTTCACCTTTCTGAGCATTCGTCCTCAACATTGGCAGTGAGGACAGAACCTGAACCTGAAGTTAAAGATCTGGGATGTGGCCTCTGCACGGCCACTTCCCAGCTGTGTGAGCCTACACAGGTTGCTTGAAGGTCTCTGAGCCTTCATTTCCTTATCTGTAAAGGTAGGAACGCCCATGTGATGGCTGAAAGTAGAGACTGAGCACAAAACACCCACCACTGTGCCTGGTGAAACAGCAGGGGCAGATTAACATCCTGCGTCGTGACTGCAACTCCCTGGGTATTTAGTGGCTCCATCTTTTTGGAAGGGCCTAAGCCTCCCCCTCCCCGAGTCAAAACCTCAGTTCTCCAGACTCCGGTTTGTTTTCTTTTGAAATTTTAAAAATATTTTATTTTACAGGGTTTTTAAAAAAATATTTATTTATTTTGAGAGAGAGAGAGCGTGAGCAAGGGAGGGGCAGAGAGACAGAGACAGAGACAGAGACAGAGAGAGAGAGAGAGAGAAACAGAGAGACAGAAAGAGAGAGAATCCCAAACAGTCTCCGCACTATCAGCCGAAACCTGACATAGGGCTCAATCCCACAAATAGCAAGATCATGACCTGAATCAAAATCAAGAGCCAGAAGCTCAACTCCCTGAGCCGCCCAGGCACTCCTATTTTATATTTGTTTGTTTGTTTGCTTCTTTGTTTTAAGTAAGCTCTAGGCCCAATGTGGGGCTTGAACTCATGACCCTGAGATCAAGAGTCACATGCTCTACTGACTGAGCCAGCCAGGTGCCCCTCCAGATTCTGTTCATCTCCTTCTCAATTTGATGGAGCAAAGCAGTAGAGGCACTAATATCATTCATTCATTCATTCAAGAATCGTTTTTGATCACCTACGAGGTGCCAGGCACTGGAGGTACAGCAGAGAATAAAACAGATGAATGTCTCTGCCCTCTGAGAACAGATTTTGACCTGATTCGTCTGTCACCATCAGAAAATTAAGTAAATAGAATGCACAGCATATGAGATGGGGATGATTCTTAAGGGTAAAAAATAAAAGGGAGAAGAGGGATAAGAAACCTGTGTGTGTATGTGTAGGGGTGTGTGTGTGTGTGTGTGTGTGTGTGTGTGTGAATTTTAAGGAGAATGCTCAGGAAGGGCTGACTGAGAATTGAACTTGGAGTGCACACTTGAAGAAAGACAGCGGGTAAACCATGGAGGAGACAGGTGGAGAGAGGTAGGTGCCCTCCAATTCTACAATCCTTTTATATAACAGGTAACCTATGTGACAGGATTTTTATAGCAAATTCAGCATTACTACCTTTTACTCTTAAATCAAAGTTTATTCACCTTCGGCCATACTTCTAACACTACAGATGGGATTCAAAACTGCTACTGGGGAAACCAAGCTAATACCTGCTTCTAACACAATAGTGCTGGCAGAAATCTCCACTTCCCCACTTAGATCTAGCTGAAAGCATCCTGATTGGCAATGCTTTCCCTTGTCCTCCAACCTGCAGTCAAAAATTTTCCCCCTCGGAATGATTAGGTGGCTGAGTCAGTTAAACATCTGACTCTTGACTTTGGCTCAGGCCATGATTTCATAGTCATGAGACTGAGCCCCACATAGGCTCAATGTGGAGCCTGCTTACTCTCTTTCTCTCTCTCTGCACCCCTTCCACCCATTTTCCCTGCTCTCTCTCTCAAAATAAACATTTAAAAAAATCTTTCCTCTCAAAAATGTCCTTAGTTGTATCCAACCCAGTTTGATACTCTGAAAGACCATGGTCCATTACAACCAGTACTTAGAACTCCTTAATGATAGTTGCCAACACTTACACAATACTTAGAATGCTCCAGGCTCTTTAAGTGCTCTATATTGCTACTTTGCCTTATCCTCTCCCCAACACTGAGGTAGGTTCCTTTACTATCATCCTTTTGCAGAGGAGGAAACAGAGCAACAGAAAGATGAAGTAAATTGCCCAAAGTCGTGCACCTTGAAAAGTAATAGAGATGGGATTTTGAATCCAGTAATAGGTTTAACCAATCAGTGATTGTCAAGCTCCAATATGGAGTCGAGTCACCTGAAAAGTGTGTTAAACTCAAATTGCTGGGCTCCACCCCGGGAGATTCTGATTCAGTAGGTCTGGGATGGGACCTGATAATTTGCATTTCTGACACGTTCCCAAGTGGTCCACCATTTGAGAACCACTGTGCTACGCCAATATCACTTCCAGTGGGAGGGGACCTAACTTTTCAGGAGCCACGGAAAAAGAAAGAAAAGTGCCGTCCTTAAAAAAAAAAAACCACCTTCCTTCTGTGTATTGATTACAAACTGGGGAATCAGAGTGCTTACATTAAATTCATTTGAATTGGTACTGAGCCCCTTTTCGTAGCTCCCAACTCAGTTTATGTATAAGACAATGGCATCAATAATTTTAAAGGAAAGCAGGGTCTGATCAGATGAATCAGAGTTTTGAAGGTCCACAGAAATAGATACATAGAAAGAAATTAAAATAATAGTCCCCCAAGAAGTCATGCCTCTGTGTCTGTACCCCTTTGGGATGTGATACTCCACTCCTTCCAGTAAGAAGTGGAATCTATTTTCCTTCCCCATTGAACTCGAGCTAGTCTATTGCTTTGATAAATGGGATGTGGCAGATATAATGTTCAATTCTGGGGCCTAGGTTTTAAAAAGTCTTGAAGCTTTTGCTCTTAACCATCCTGGACACTAAGCTATGTAGAAATCACTAGGCTATGTAGAAGCCCGGTCTCATTTACTGGAGGAGGCGAGGCTACATGGTGTATTGAGATGCCCCAGCCCAGAGGCAGGAGGAGGAGCCAGGAGAAGTGATTGGGAATGTTTCCTGGATTTTCTTTCCGTTTGCTGCCCCTGCGTGCTCCGGCCCCACTCGCCAGCAACTACTGAGATATTTCAGTTACAGATTCCGAACTCAACCGTTTACCTGTCATTGGCATGCCCCATCTTTACCTGCAGGTGGTTCTGGTATCAGGCTATATCTAAGTCTGAGAGTTGTGTTTCCCGGTGTGTACGAATAGCCATGAATTTAGGGTCATGACCTCGGCTATCAGTATTACATAGAGTTACTCCTTTTTTTAGGTCTGCTGTGTCCCTTCAGGGAAGGTCAAGAATAATTACACTGGCTAAGTGAGCTTTCGATTAGCACAAAGAGTTCTTTAGACAAAGAACTTTGCCAACCAACTTACCTAACTAGGATTTAAAAGCATTATTTTGTTTTCTGTGGTTTTTTACGGGGTGTGCGTGCATATGTGCACGTCACCTATTTATATGTAATGATCCTGGTTTTCCATTTGTGTTTGTCATATAAAATTTCATTTTCAAGTAAACGGAATAATTTCAAAACCATATTCAGTTACAGAAAAAAGTAACAACAAATGTAGCTCAGAAAGCGAATACATGTGGCAAAAGCTGTGATGAAAAAACGAGATGTTCAGATGTGTGCCTCCAGGGTCTGCCGACCTCCCAGACCTCCAGCCTCCACTCTGCAGAGCATGGACACGGACAGTCAGGGGACCACTGTCCTGGCTCCCAGCTTGCCTTTCCTGTTCTTGCTTCCATCCTCATCCCAGGCTCCCTGGAGAGGGGGTCTTGAAGGCTTTAGAACATGTTGGAGAAAAGCACTACTTCCTATGGAAACACCCGCCCTGTCCTGTCTTCTTCCCCAGTTAGCACGAGGACCTGACTGTAGAGTCTCCAGTGAAAAGGCTCCTCGGAGACCCTTCAGGCCCTTACTCTTCCCGTTTTGAAACATGTAGGTGCTGTTTAGGGCTGAGTGTACCTTACTGTCAGGAAACTCCTAAGACCCTGCAGGGCTGAGAAGGCTGGATGAATTGCAGCTCCTTTTAGGCCCTGGGCTGTGAGAAGCAGAACTGTCAGGGCCCTTGGAGTTTCTTTTGATAGTGTTAACTCTACTCACCAGTCTAGGAAGGCACTAGCTCAGGGCTAGAGAGGGAGAATTTTCAAGAAACTATCTATGAGTATCTGAGAAGGGCATAAATCCAGCAGAAAAGCAGAGGAGGCAGGAACTCTCAATAGTCAAGCAGTTTACATTAGTCCTTTGTATGTGCCAGATACAGTTACTTGTACTGGGGATAGAGAAGTCAACAAAATGGACAGGGACCCTGTTCTAGTGGTGATGACATCCTAGTAGCAGAGACAGAGTAAACAAATATGTAAAATTACATACAGAATAATACCAGATAGTGATAACAAATATGAAGAAAAATTAAACAGCCTGAAGGGATTAAGAGTGAGCGCCTATGAGTGTCTACAGGGTGTGTGTGTGTGTACACAGTGCTAGTTTTGTTAGAGTGGTCATAAAAGTCTTTTTCATGGGAAGACACTTGAGTAGAGACAGGCTGAAGTATTTCCTAGTTAGAGATTGTTAAGTGGCTGAATATAGGCCAACTTGAGACCAGAGATGTGATTTGCCTGGATGACATGTTTGGCCAGCATTTCACATAAAATCTGGATTCGGGACTTCCTTAAAATCATTCTAGAAGCAACACTGGTTCCACCGGACAGCACTTTACTGGAGTGAGTGACAGCTGCCAGCCTTGGATGAGCCACGTGCTTGCTTACCGGCCTGCTTCTCTCATGTACTTTACCTGTCTGGCCCTACATATACTTGAGTTTGCTGACGTTGGTAGTTAGATCAGAAAGCAAAACACAAATAGCAAGGGTTATTTCTGCCTCCAAATATTATTAGCAAAACAGGCTCTACTATGTTTTAACAGACACATTTGGAAGACTGTGCTATGGCCTACTTGCAAAATGCATCATTCAGTCAATAAACATTTTTGACGTAGAGACGAAGATAACCAGGATGATGAAAGCATTGTCCCCTGCCCTCAAGGGACTCACAGTCAAGTGGGCAAGACAAATATTTGAAGAAAGAATCACAATGCTATGAATGACAGAGTGCTAAAGGAGCACTGGGTTAAGAATTTAACTTTGCTGAGAGGAATGGTGGTTATGGGGGTGGGGGAAGCATTCTAGAAGAAAAAAGCATGAACAGATGATGGAGATGAAAGAGAACAGGGGACTACCCCCTGTGACTGGAATTCCCCCCACTCCATCCTTACCCATTGTGCTACCCTCTGCAGTGCCTTCTTTCTCTAGAATTTTGATATTTCCTTTCTTACAAGCTCGCCTTTGTTGAAGGTAAAGCCAAGAGGCAGGCAGCTTCCCTCCCCTGTTCTTGGAGAGCTTGGGGCACTGCTAAAGAAGAAGGTGGGAGACTGCTTTGAATTTTCCACTTCTCTCCTGTGAAATGCCTCAAAAAGTCTGCTAACCAGTGGTCCCCAGTACTCTCCGTGTATCAGTGTGAAGTGGCACCAGCAAGGTTCCTGGTATTTAGTGCTGCGTAATAAGCCACCACAAAATGTAACGTCCTGAAACAATTTATGATTATCTCTAGGCTCTATGTGTTGATTGGACTCACTTGGGCGGTTCTTCTTGGGATCTTATGTAACTGCAGTCTGAAAGGGCTGGGACAGGAGTTATCCGAAGGCTCAGCTAGGGCTGGATGTCCAGCATGGCTCCTTCATTCGTACATGTGGTGCTCTGATGCCTCTCCTTGTGGCTCTTGGTCAAAGCAGTCATGGGACAGATCAAAGTCAAAGGGATGGAAGGATAGACCCCATCTTCCATGTGGAATGTCATGTATGTACTAAGAGAAGGAACTGGTGGCAACTGTAGAGACATACTACCTCAGTCAACATGGGGGGACATCTTCCCAGTTCTCAGATAATTTCTGGCAATGTCAGGTCACTGAAGGGAGTCCCTGGGCTGAACTTCTTAGGGTTATTCCTTCTGAAGGATTGTAGGGGTTGTTACCTGTGAGATGTCACTAGTAGACATCATTAAAATCAGAAGTCAGCAGCGATATTTGGTTAGCCTTCCTGTTCCTCGGTATGCTCCTCACTCCTCAAAAGGAAAATTAAACTCGACTTGCCAGTTGGAAGTATTCTAAAAGTTCTCTGAGATGACCATGCAATATGGAGGAAAGAATATGGCCAATGAGACACAGACTCGTTTTTAGGTTTGGCCACACGAGGTAGCCTGGCCAATTTTTACTCTTTCTGAGAAACATTTTGTTTTTCATTTGCAAAAAGGGGATAATAATATATCATTTGTTCTCAGGACTGAAGGGATTGATGTACGTCCAATGCCCATCATAGTCATTAAGTAAATGGCTGTTGAGGCATTGCTGGAAATGCCAGAATATGATGTTCCTCAAATGAAACTTATATCATTCATTCCTTCATTCATTCGTTCATTTTTTCAGCAAGACTGTAAGGTGTTTTGAATGGGTAGGCAGAGGGGAAAGTGATGAGCAGCTGCAATCCAAGAGAAAAACTCTTGGTCATTAATGGGACCTGGGACTGGCCTTCCCTGTCAATGGCTTCTCAGGGCACCGTTATTAAGACTCAGAGCCAGCTGAAGTGGACCCCGGCCCCAGCCCCAGTGCTTTCCCTCTGACCTCCTGTGTGGAGTGAAGAGCTGATCCATGATGCTCTGAGTGTATGGCGGGAAGTGCTCTCAGGATGTTTCATGTGGGGGCTCCCCTCTCTGCCCCTCTGGTGACCACTAACACCACCAAGAGAAACTTGGGGAGAAATATCAGCAAACCCGGACCCCATGTCGTCCCGAGGGTCACTGACTCACGGCCTTAGGACTTACTTCAACAGCCTCAGGATCTAAGGCTGACTTCAGGGCCCCGGGGCCTGGCATCATGGAGCCTCTACATACGCAGACCCACCATGTGGTGCCTTGGTCTCCTCCATCTTGTTTTGTTTTGTCTAAGTGCTGCATGCCAGGCACCAAGATGGAGGCACTGCCCTCAAGATCACAGCATAGGGGGCATGACAAGCAAATCACCAACGCCTAGTGTAATCAGGGTTGAGAGATGGGGCTGAGGGTGTGGGAAGGGGTGTGATGGGGAGGCAAAGAAAGCTTCCCAGGGAGAGCCCTGGGAGAAGAGGGACTCCTATCGTGGTTCCACCACTGGCCCATGAACAGAAACACCCTGAGGCCGGGCCCTACTCTGCAAAAGGGCACTCTGTAAGCCACACAGCACCAGGTACCAGGAAGTAACACAAATCAGTGGAAAGAAAGATGTGTATGAAAGCTCCAGAGTTTGGAAAGGACAGGATGAGCTCTTCCAACATGGGGAAATGCTTTCAGCGGTTCCTCTCCCTATACTATCAATGACCAGGGCACTGGCAGCCCAGAGCACTTTTGAATGAAAGAGTCAAATGAAACTTTTGGAGCCTTCTCTTCCTCTTCATAGGATTCTATTGGATTTACATGACAGAAAACTCAAAATATCTGTGACAAAAGCCAGATAGGACTCAACTTCTCTAATCACATGAAAGAAATGTGAAGTAGACAATACCAACCAATATTGCCTTTCCATGAGAATCAGGGGCTCAAGTACCTGTTACTGCGGTGTTCTAATGATGATTTCCTATTTCCCTTATTCCCTGCATGCTTATTAATTGGAATGTTGTGAAGAACAGTTGCCTTTTCTTTCTTATTTATTTAATCTTTTCACAGGTCTTTTTCTTTCTTCTTTTCTTTCAATAACACTTCCTTTGCGGCATCACAAAAGGCTCCCAGGCTACTTTTTATTTTCCTTGTTCCAACACTGGAATCAACCACTTGTCCAAGAAACCCTGGTTTCTTTTATCATAGAACGGTATTTCAAAACCAAGATCTAGGTACTAGGTTGCTACTGGGATTTCATTGCTTCTGGGACTTATAAGTAGTCTTGGCTTGGAGAGATAGATAAATCGATAGCCATATTTGTCTATTTATCTATTATAACTCATGCAGACATGAATCTATATTTATTTGTTTCTATTCCTCTGTGTTCATGTTTAAAAAATCATGAGTTTACCGTGAGACTTTCTTCTTCAACACAGCACAATAGGGTTCTTCTTAGCATTACCTTTTGTTTATTTGTAACTTCTGTTCCTTCTATGACAACAAGAAATGTGGCTCTCCTTATCACATGCGTTATAAGATCCTCCTAAAATGTTCTCAAAATGGCTGTAACTTTTTGCATTCTGATCAGAGTTTTAGTTGCTCTCGAATACACATCAGCATGTGATATTGCAGCGTTTAAAATTTTAGCCATTTCAGTAGATATGTAGTAGTATCTCCTTGGGATTTTAATCTGCATTTCTTAGATGACTGATGATGTTGAACATCTTTTTTTTTTTTTTTCCCTTAGAGAGAACGAGTGAGAGAGAGAGTGCACGTGCAAACTGGGGAGATTGGCAGAGGGAGAGAGAGACAGAATCTTAAGCAGTCTCCATGCTCAGCACAGAGCCCAACACAGGGCTCAGTCCCACAATCCTGGGATCATGACCTGAGCCGAAATCAAAAGTTGGATGCTCAACTGCCTGAGCCACCCAGGAGCCCCTGTTGAATATCTCTCATACTTATTCGCCATCTATATATCTTCCTGGTGAAGTGTCCATATCGCTTGTTTGCTCATTTTTTAAAAATTGATGTGTTTGTTTTCTTTGTTTTTCATTGTTGAATCGTGACAGTTATTTATATATTCTAGACAGAAGTTTTTTATTGGATATATGATTTGCAAATATTTCCTCCCAGTGTGTGGCTCTTTCTGTTTTCTTAATAGTGCTCTTCATAGAGCAAATATTTTTAATTTTGATAAATTCCATTTTCTTTCACGTCATATGTTCTTGGATTCATGTTCAAAAATTTGGCCAAACCCAAGTTGTGCAGATTTCCTCTCATCTTTTTCCCCCTAGAACAGCTATAGCTTTATATTTTACATTCTGTCTATGATTAATTTTTGGTTAATTTTTTATAAAGTATGAGGTATTTGTTGAGTTTTTTTTTGTCTAAACAACTGAAAAAAAAAAACAACAATTCCATTTATTAAGATAGGAGATTCTGCAAAAGGAGTTGAGATTATGCAAAATTTTCAATAGACTACTCCCTTTACAGTCTTGTACCTCCCTGCGACCCTCTTCTGTATTTGGTGCTTCTGAATACAAGCCTTCCCTTTCACTTTCAGTGGAGAATAGAACCGGGCTGTCAGTCGTGGGCAATGGAGCACTTGGCTGCTGGCACGTCTGCATGGGGATAGAGGAAGGTGGGATATGAACACACATCTGGGATTTCAAGCCATCCAGGCACCTTTTTTGCCTAGCCTTACCCCTGGCCATGTGTCCCTGTGTTTTCTGCTGAGTTCTCCAAGGCACATAAGTGTATTTCTCCTTGGTGTCCCCTTGGATATGAATTGTAGGTTTAAGCTTCTTCTTCTATCACATCAGCCACCACTCCACCACCTGCTTTACATCTTCCAAAAATGTGAACAAGTCTCTCCTTTTCCTATGTTACTCCTTTACCACTATTTTGTTGGAGGAGATAAGGGAATGTGTTCCATCCGTCATTTGTAGCTGTCCAGGCAATGTTTGGAAAAAGGAGGAAGATAGGGTGGGGTGTTAAGAGTGGATAATATGTGATTTGGGGAAAAAATGTCAAAATATATTTTTATATTTGGAAAGCAAAATGCCTTTGTCACATAATAATTCGAAAACTTAACCACCATAGTTTTTTTTCTTGTCTGACGTGATATGCAGGAAATAGAATTTATTTTCTGAACATACAAAACCCACTGGTCAGGGTAGAAGTCAGAGGTGGAGGGAATGTGTCATGAGATTTTCAGGTTTATCCAAAGAGGCCATGGGTTTAAAAAGGTTGCAAAGCACTGCAATAGTGAGATGGACTGGTTTCTGAGGAAAGGTGAGAAAAGAAAACCATTAACTCCAACTGTCACTCTTCCAACTGAATATTGAAACCACTAGGGAAAAAATTTTGAGTGAGGTTAACAGTCATAAGCAATGTTGGTGTTTTTGAGGTTTGCCTGTGAATCGCCATTTAGCTGTACCACATGCTTCCTAGAGATGTAATTAATTGTCATATTGTAAAGCTTTCAAACGTGTTAAGTTGTGTGTTACACGGGGCTAACTTATGGCAAGGTTTCTGTTTGTTTAGATTAGTGGATTTATTTGTTGCATTTTGGGTTAGTGGACAGAAGATTCAGGAGACTGGAATTTTTATTCTACTCTCACAGTGATGGTTTATAAACTAAGTATTTTATCGTTAAGTCTTTGTATAAAATACACTGCATGCAAGGGTGATTTGGCTCGAAATTTGTTACCCATGGACTGCCAAGGTTCGTTTGGCTGATTGACCGACTTGACCAACTAGGTAAGTGTCTTTCTCCTCCTTCCTTCTCTATATCGAAGATAAATGAGGGCATGAAATCCCAGGTGATAGTTACTTGTTGTAGTGTTAGTAGTCATGACATTAATGGTAGTGGTAGTCTTACTACATAGATCACTCCTTAATGTAAGAGGGGAGATGAATTAAGGAGACCGGAGCATTAAAAGCAGTGGGTCTAGAGGCAAGAAAGCTGATTTTGAGCCTTAATTCTGCCAGCTCTGTGAGCTTGGTCAGGATGGCTTAAGCTCTCTGATCTTCAGGTTCCTTGTTAATAACATTGAGATCACAATGGCTACTTGACAGCATTGCTTTGAGAACTAAGGGAAATAATTTTAAGAATGAAGACTGTGCCTGGCATTCTGTCCCAAAGATGATGGGAGCCACTGTAAATTTTTAAGTAAAGAATAATACAATTAGGTGTACGTTGTAGTAAAAGTGAAGGGTAAGGAGCAGGCACAAAAGACGGGACAATGAGCTTTGAAGCAGGGAAACCGGTGAGAAGATGATACCATAGCTGAAAAATTACAGAGCTTAAATCAAAGCAGTGGAGAGAATGAGATCTACTTGGGTGAGACAGAGGGGCTCACTCTCATTCATCTTTGTGCCCCAGCATTGAGCACCATGCTGGCCTACAGTAGGGGCTGAGCAAATATTTCCCTTGATCACAGAATTGCCTCAATTTGATTGCACGTCATCAAAAAAGGTAATAAGGTGAGAAATTGTGTGATTCTCACTGATAGGTCTTCCTCATGTTTCCTATTCTCTCCAACTCTCTCCTTCCTTTTGTGTACTTGCACTTGGGGACATGAGGCATTTTGCCTTCCTGTCCCTGGGAAAGTGGCAGCATAGGAGAAGGTAGACTTTTAAAATGCTGTGAAATTAACAAGTGACCATTTTTCAAAAAAGCCTCTTCCCATTTGGAAGAATACATGATGAATCAGAGCCAGTGTCTCCCTCACAGAGGTAAACAAAGATCTCCTATCCTGAGTGATGGAGAGCTGCAGAGGGTGCATGATGAGACCTGGTGGCTTTCTCGAGCAATTGTGGGGTTGGAGGGAGGGGGGGTGAGCTGAGGATTGAGGAAATGGGATGAGTTTGGAGGTAGGAGAGCAGAGGAGACCCAGGCTTCTGTCCCTGGGTGGTTCCTGGGGGTGTGACGGGGGAGATGCGAGCCCCGGGCCTGGCCACGAGCCTGATGAGGAAGCTTAACTGTGCTCCGGGTGGTGTAAGCCTCCAAGAGTTCCTTGTGTCAGAGAATGGCATTGCAACAGCAGATGAGTCTAGGACTGGAAAATGCAAGCTTTCCCCAGATCAGAGCAATGCCCTACAGTGGAATTTTCCCCCACAGAAGTGTGACTCAGAGGAGAGTCAGGATCTTAAAGAGGCTTTAATGATGGGAATGGCAGGGTAGGGCCGGAGGGTGCCATACTGGCAGCAATGACCAATGACTGAGGTCTAGAAGGGAACCAGAACCTCTGAGTGGATGATAGCGTAGATACGCACTGACAACCAGATATTCTCTCCCTTTCCATCCTGACACCTTGACTCGATGAGTTCTGTGAACCTTGTGGCTCCCAGAATTCTGATGTAAACTTGAGGCAAGCCAGGGAGTCTGAATTTGAATTAACTCAAATTAAGTCTTTACCATCCAGGAGTGTGGGGACTCCCAATATAAATTGAATTCAGTTATAAAAACACAAAAAAGAGCTCTTGGACACATTTTATCCATGGACATTCCTGCTCCTTATATGAATAACTTTTTGTACATATTCATAGAAGTGCAGTAGGCATTGATTTTAAGTTGCTGCATGAATACATTCTACATGGCAGAGATATAAGTTCAATCCAGGAACCCAATTTCCAAGAGTATTGCCAAATTGGAGCCTGATAACGATGGACAGAGAATAAAAATCAGGCAATATGAGAAATCCTACAAAGACCTGGGATCCTTAGTTGGGACTCTCTCAGTTTTCTAGCATTCAAAGAGAGCAGTGAAGACCAAGGCTGGACTTCCTGCAACCTTTCTGTAGCACTGGCTGTCTCCCAGGCACTGTCTCAAGCCCTCCCTAAAACTTAGCTTTCAATTTTTACAACAACCAGAGCAATAAGCACTATTACTATCCCCATTTGCCAGGTGAAAAAATGGAGATGCAGAGAGGGTACATCATTCGCCCGAGTTCCTACAGCTGGTGAGTGACAGAGCCAGGATTCAAACTTACTTCTGCTCCAGAGTTTGTGGCCTCACCTCATTCCCTGTCATGTTCTAATTAGCGTGAGAAAGAACTTTATTTACAGTTGGGAAGGAGCATGGGCCACAGAAGCAGTGATTTCACTGAAAGTGGGTTAGGCAGGTGTCACGGCTGGTATTGACAGATTTGAGGTTCTGGTGGAGAGTCTGAGGTCTCTGATTCTGAACTTCTAGGAGGCCAATATTCCCCTGAGATTTCTTACTGATTAGTCAACATTTTTAAAAATTTGGTTTGAAATAAGCTTTTCCTCCCTCAAGTGGCATAGGAGACTTACTTAACAAAAAGCAATAAAAATCTAGCTCAGGTGATGTCGTTCTCACTCTGTGTACATAATCACCGTTTGAAGTATCCTACTGAAAAACAGCAGGTCTTTTGGAAGCGAAAGTATTTTATTTATATAGCTACAGAGCTCATGGCGGATGACTTTATAAAATTATTTCCGGTTCTTCTATACTTAAAAAAATGTATTTTTTGGTGAGGGGTGACTCTATCTCCTGATTGTTGATTCCAGTGGCTGAATTTCTTGGGGTTAGTTTCTCCTACATATTTTGGAATTTGGGCTTGAGAGCTCATTTTGGGGGGTCCTCCACCCACTCTCCCTGCTTCTATACACATTCACTTGCGTCTCACATACTTGAGATGATCATTGTCAATCTAGTATTCCATCTCATTATAATATTGGGAAGGTCACACTTGGTGATCCATGAAGATCTGTCCTGTAGGAATGTCAAGAGTTTATGGCACTTCTGGAATGCGTTCAGAAAGCGCATGAGTATGATGACACGACTCCAGACTCCAACTTGCTTCGTGTATACACTGCCTGCTTCAAGTATGCAACTACTTAAAAATCAAGAAAGGATTGCATTGTGTTTTAGACTGAACGTTATCAACAGAGGTTTACCATTTTGGAAAAGCAAATTACTGACGGTCTCTCCACTTAGGCTTTTGAGTTGCCAATACTGCGCACTCCATTCTGCTTTTGTAGCCGTCTTATTCACTGTGATTGCTACACGGAGTGTAAATATCTAACAACTTCCTTACACCTTTCGGTGTGACTGTGACCAAGCATTTACATATGGAAATTATACATTTCTTTCCTTCTATTTATCCTGTATATTAAAGTTAGACTTCTGTTGATTTTTAAAAATCTGGGTGTAGGTAGGTTAATTTATTACAAATTAAATTTCATTTGGGCCACAACAGAGGGCATTACGATATATTTATTATAAAATGGAGGTTTGAGGATTTAAAGAGCTTTCATTTTGTTTTGAGTTTCTATCATCCCCCAAACCTCAAAATGAAACCAAGCCAAAACCTCTCAATTATAAAACCAGGGCTTCCTTGAATCTTGACTCAGATTTACTAAAAGAATATATGACACTTCACGAAAGTTGGTGAGAGGTAAGTTTTCCAGGGAGGGCAGCGTGAAGCCCATATCAGGTGTAGGAAAAACCATTATAAAATAAAGTTTTACTCTCTCAGAATATTGTCAGAAACTTTCTATTTAGACACCATGTGCTGAAGAGCAAATTCAAGAAGCAAGTGCTGTGGTAAGCCTGCAGTATTCACACACATTGATATTAGAGTATTTATGTATTTTTTCCTTCTTCAGTTCTCTTAAGTAGATGAGCTGATATCAGAGGATAAATTCTAGCTTCCAGATCGGTGAGATGAGACAGATGACCTTCCTTTGTCAAACTCAACATTACTTTCCATCTATTTACTGGAAGTTCTTTGTCTTTTGTCCTCCTTGAAATAAGTACCTTTTCTCTCTTTATCTCCATGCTTTCAAGTCCTATATTGTACTTTGAAAGAATGAATCGGCAAAAATGTCTTATGAAAAAAGGGAAGCAACACTTAATGAGTGAAGATCCATCTCGCCAAATAATAAAATGCATTATAAAGCTATACTGAATAAAATAGCATGTTAAAGGTATGAGAATAGGTACAAATGAAAGAGATATTACAGAAGCAAACTCTATCAAAAATTGTTATAAAAATGACATTGGAAATGAGTAGAGAGAGATTATGAAATGGAGGGTGAGTATATAATAGATAAAATTTTGAGAGCAAATTAGATTCTCACTATATATCATGCATTAAAATAAACCTAACAGAATTAAAAGGTATTTTAATGTAAAAAATAGCAGAAAAATATGGATGATCAGTGTGTGATCTCAGGGAAATAACTATAAGCCAAACCAAAGAGCGAACCAATGGAGGAAATCACAAAGGAATAGATGGATCAGATTAATGACTTTAAATTTTGTTTTTATTTGTAGAAAAGTAATGCCTGCTTGCTTAGTACTTACACTATGCTGATGAAATGGTCTCCAGACCCTACGAACGTGCGTCTCCAACAGGAGCTCATCTGCTGCCTACAGATGTCCAGGTTGTGTCCCATACAAGGGAATGGCAACTAAGACAGTGACATTCACACTGGAGACATATTTAGTATGTTTCTATATTTTTATTATAACTTCCTTAGGTTTCAAAGAGAGGCTATCTATCTGTGTATTGTTATAACAGTTCCCTAACTAATCAAGTAAAATATCTTTTCATAATAGAGTACATACATACCGTTTTGCTTTGACTCGCAAAGAAAGAACAAGTTTAACAAACAAAAGACTCTCTTGATGTAACAATTAACAAGGCTTCTACTACTGGAAGCTGCTTTTCACAAATTTCACGAGCTCATCAGAAAATATCTTAAAATGAAAAAAGGAAAATTCCCAATTGGTAAAATGTAGCTAAATTTCATGTTTCATTTTGTAGTTAACAGTATTGTCATTTGTTTATTTTACTAAAATGACATTGCAGAGTTTCCAATTTAAGCCTATACTTTCAGTGACTCACTATAGAATAAGTAATATTTATTTACCATTAGCACATAATGATCTAACTGTATCACAGTCATTATCATGCTGTGAAAATTTTATCATACAATTTTAATTGCTGTTAAATCTTAAGGGCTCACTACATAAATATAATTTTAAAATATTACGCATTCTAAAGGAAATGTATTAAATGATTACATTATCTCTGCCCAGATGCTCAAAACATAAGAAAATAGTTTATCATATCAGAAAAACAGAAAGTGAGAATCCACTATACAATAAAATGAAAAAAAAAAAAGTTTGGATCATTGAATGCCAGAGGGAAGAAAGAAAAGGAAATGATTAGCCTCAGAAGATTCTAGCACAGACTTCACAGAGAGGGCAAGAGGTGAATTTACCCTCTATTTCCATGTCAAAAGAATGGATGAATTCTTCTTAAAAAAGTGAGAGAAGAAAAAAAAACCATGTAGAATCCATTAAATGAAATACACTCTCAGTTGATCTAGTTAAAGTCCATGTATTTGAATATCGAAAGCAAAATCCTCCTGTTGAGCGTCAAATAGGACAAATTTATCTTCCAGAAGAAAACACATGTAGGAAGTCTTTGGAAACTTCGTACATAAGAATTCTGACAAATGTTGAAAATAAAAATCCTAACTCTTGTTACTTTTATTTTAAGCTGAAAGAATTCTTAAAAAAAAAAAAAGTTATGTAAATCCCTTAAAGAAAAAAAAAAACAAAACAGCTGAATAAAGAGAATGGGGATATAGATTGACATTTTTGTCACTTAATTGTTGTAAAACAGGAATACAGTGAAATGCACCACAAACATTTTATTAAGCGTTGAAAATTAAAAACTGTTTTGAAAAAAGTAGATAATTATTGACGCTACAGGAAATAAACTATTTGAGGATGAAAAAAATATTAACAGGCTATTAGAAGAGGTATATTATAAATACTTATGTGTTTAGCAAAACGATTTAGCACTCAGAGAATAATCTTTACAACTGAATGACAATGGGAATTTCCTCATTTGGTAGAAACGATAGTAAAAGTCAATAACGTTATGACTGACATGTATAATACGAACATCAACAACAAATAATATTGTACGCTATTTAGGGGCTGAAATACAAAACCAAAAATTAAGATTATAGCAGATGGAATGAATAAGACTATTTAATAAGGCGAGTAATGCTAATTATCATTCATTTTAGATACAAGTGGTGTGCTGATAAACTGACCCTTTTAAAAAAGAAAAAAGAAAAAAAAAAGCCCTGATTTGTGGCATTTGCCAATCACAATGGTGTAAACACTCCTAATAAGGCTGATTTCAAATGTCCAATATTTTAACAATTGGCTTATAACATTCCTGAATATTTAACGGTAGGCTTTCACCAGCCCGTGCAAGCCGGCTCCTACATTGCACATACACATGCAGTCAAAGCCACGTAGAACAGATGATAATTGTTAGATCTGAGAATTGAAAATGCAAGTCTTGTTATTTCTACATGCAACTCTTTTGGGCAACTCTGCCCAGAAGGTGACATAAGTAAAGAAGGATTATACATGTATTTTTAGTAGACCACTTACAAGAGAAAATCTGGAAATCTAAGATTCAATAATAGAATAAATGGGCATGGAAAACATAACAAATTGCAACAGACGATATTCAAAAATGATAGACTATCCCATATTCTGCTTTCTGTGCATTTTTTAAACTGAGAGGAAATGAGACAGCAAAACTGTCTCTGACAACACTCTGAATAGCTTTTCATATTGCACAGACTATACAAGTACTTTTTAGCCTCAGTGAAAATTAAGAGTATTGGATACACACTTACCAAATATAAGTGTTTAGCCATTGTTGAATTTGTAATAGGAAATGCAGTTGGTAACATTATGTTACTAGAAACACAAGTAGAAGGGAGATAGTGGGAGGGGGGTGACTGAAATGGGTGATGGGGATTTAGGGCGTACTTGTGATGAACACCAGGTAATGTACGGAAGTGTGCAATCACCATATTGTATACCCGAAATTTATACAACACTGCACATTAACAGTACTGAAATTAAAATTAAAATTTAAAAATTTTCAAAATAAAAATAAATAAAATGAAATGAAATAAAATAAAATAAATAAATAAAACTAAAAACACAAGTAGGGGCAGGTTAAAAACTCTTCTAGAATTTTTTGGTGGCATTAATAAAGATGAATAGTCTCGAAAAGAAGCCAAAGAATACATGAAAAAATATCAACATTTATATATATTTGTTTAGCTCTAATCTATCATATCTTTAAAAGTATTAACACTGTGAGCGAACGTAGAAACTGAAAGTCACGACTTAATACCCTTGAAACGTCGGAGATTAAGAAATTTCTTTAAAAAAGAAATTATGGTTATGATATCTATGAAAAATATATTATTGTTGCTGTAGAAATTGCAGTCACTGGACATAGATATGGATCTCAAAAAGTACAAGTGAGAAGACCAAGTTTGACCACGAATCGTATAGTCACCCCGACTCTGTCCAAAACCCAAATTTCCAAGTGAGGAATTTTGTTTTCTGTGTCAGATACAATAATATTATCATTAAGGAAAATTTTACAATGCCAGGAGAATACTATGCCTGTTCTGGTGTTCTAGATTATACTATTTGATGAAATATGAAGGATATGAAATACTACAATTACACAGAAAGTTACAATTGGTATCTATTGATGACTACAACAGCAAATGTGATATTTACGGGTCATGAATATTTTGAGAAACTAAAATCTTTAAGCTGTTTTCTAGAATCTACATAGATTTCCTCTGCAATATTGCAATTTCAATATTGAAATGCTTGCAGCAATAACTTACTGGATACATTTTCAAATATCCTGATAGCTGTGAGGCTGTAAGTAACTGCCCATTTCAGTTGCCAGTGGCAAATATAGTTTCAAAATTAAAATGTACTTAAAACTACTTAAGGTCTGCAATATCTGAAGAAAACTAGCAAGTCAATTGGAGATGATTTCCCTGGAAAATGAGATACTGGGTCAAGTAAGCATTGAAATCATCATAAAGAATTCATTTCCATAAAACAACCGTTAAAAATGCATGTTCTGGGGCTCCTGGGTGGCTCAGTCGGTTAGGTGTCCGACTTCGGCTCAGGTCATGATCTCACAGTTCGTGAGTTCGAGCCCGGTGTCGGGCTCTGTGCGGACAGCTCGGAACCTGGAGCCTGCTTCGGATTTTGTGTCTCCCTCTCTCTCTGCTCTTCCCCCACTCATGCTGTCTCTCTCTGTCTCTCAAAAATAAAACAAAACATTAAAATTTTAATAATTTAATATTATTATTAAGTATTATTTTATATTTTATATTATAATTATTAAATATTATTATTAAAATTAATTTAATTTTAATAATTTAAAATTTTTAATAATAATAAATGCGTGTTCTGTGTGATTTATAACTATTTTGATTAAAGTTTTCATTTTCTATTATTTTATACTCAATCTTATTTTTATAATTTATACAGAATGTTTTTTATTTTATAGAAATAAACAATAACTAATAAAAAAAAAGTTTTACTTAAAGAAAGATCCCTATTTCTAATTTGCCCATTGTGTGAGCCAGCAGTATACCTGTATAAACATTTATTTATTTATACAGTCATATATGACTATATATAAAAATTAAACAGGGATGAGCACTGGGTGTTGTACGGAAACCAATTTGACAATAAATTTCATATATTGGAAAAAAAAATTAAACAAATACACATTTTTAAATGCTGTGATAAAATGAAAATGGAAATTATTGTATTTGCTTTATTATGTTTATTTTTGTATTATTAGTACTAATGTATTTTACCTATACCCTTAAACGGTTATAAATAATATTTTCTTAATAGCACCATGATTAAATCTGCTTCACTAAAATATTGCTTTAGCTATTTTTGAGAGTGTCCAAAGGACTGTTTCTTATCCTTTTTTTTTTCTTAAGATTTTATTTTTAAGTTATCTCTACAGCCAACATGGGGCTCAAACTCACAACCCCAAGATCAAGAGTTGTATACTCTTCTAACTGAGCTAGCCAAGTGCCCCCAAAGGACTGTTTCTTGAGTTTATTTCAATACCAATTTTTAATGGCCATCACAACTGAAAGTTTTCCCTCAGAAAGATGTTAAGTAAGAAACTTCAGTATAAACGTTAAACTCAGTATATATCATTAAGCTTAGGGGAAAAGATTTAAATAGTGAATAAATGTCATGTGAATTTTGATATCTGAGAAAAATAAAGATATTTGTCTTTACATATTAGATAGTCATGTAGACCATCTTGAGAATCATAGTGACTTCATGCTACCATTAGCTACCCAAATGCAATGTACCCATGGGACATAAGTGTATATCTGTATGTGAGACAGTCTTCTTACTCATTTTAACTGTTCTGGCCCATCTCTTGGCAAATTTGATGAGTTTTTAAGGTAACAAGAAGTAGAGTGTCAGCCTCACTATTTTCACATTGTTTCCTTATGTTTGCATTGATAAGAGTATATTCAATCCATATTTATTTGCAGGAAACTTTCTAGGCTCTTGTCCATATTTGAAGGATAGTTTTTATTTTTAATTAAAAAAGTTTTTTTAAGTAATCTCTACACCCAACATGAGGTTTGAACTCATGACCTCAAGATCAAGAGTTGCCTGCTTTTCCAATTCATCCAGCCAGGTGCCCATAAAGGATAGTTTAAATAAAGCTGGGTACTATAGCCTGTAGATCTTTTTAGTCATATGCAAATGGAAACACATGAAAATCTTCCCAAAAGGAATAAAGGGTAGGACCACCAACCTTCCATGTTTTTTTAGAGTGCCATGTTCTCTCGTTTATCCCCTATGCCTGGTGTGTGATCCAAACAAAGGTCCCAGGATTTGTATCTATGTTAAGTATCGGTAAAGTTTAATTTCTATATTTTTTAAAGATAAAGTAAATAAAAAGAAATATCTCAGTATTTTCTCTCTGCTCCTAGTGAACCACATGTGTGTACCCCAGGGGTATGTGCCTTGTACAATACCAAACCCAGACCGTTGGAAATTCCCTCAAACTAGGAAAGGCATAAAGATGTTATACTGCCAAAAAGATAATGAATAGTCACTATAATCATGTATTTTGTGTATTATCACTGAATATGTTATCCAGAAAATGAAACAGATTTTGTTACTTGAAAATAAAAATTTTAGAATGCATTTTGCATTTAAAAACTTAATGCTATATGACAGAGTTTTACAATAAATTTGACAGGAAATTGATTAACATCCTATTTTCTCATAAGCAACAAACATACAAAGACTTAAAAAAATTTTTTTAGCATTTATTTATGTTTGAGAGAGCAAGAGATACAGAATGGAAGCAAGGGAGGGGCAGAGAGAGAGGGGGACAGAATCTGAAGCAGGCTCCAGGCTCCAAGCTGTCAGTGAAGAGTCCGAATCAGGGTTTGAACCCACCACTCTCAAGATCCTGACCTGAGCCTGACCTGAGCCGAAGTCAGACGCTTAACCCACTGAGCTCCCCAGGCACCCCTACATACAAAAACATTTACAGAAAATTTAAAAAACTGTTGGAGAAAGTTTTTACAAGTCACAAGGCATAAACAAATGATTCACAGAACTACAAACGACTGGGAAACATGAAAAAAAAAACCTCATAAGTAATCAAAGAAATGTAAAATAAAACATAAGACTATCATTATCCCTATATCAAATTATCTATGTAAATGGTCTCTAAAGATAACCTTCCATAATTCCTCCATCACTGTACAAACATGTTACACCTCTCATCAAGAGGTGGCATTATTTCTTTTTCATTACAGCCTGGGCTGGTCTTGTGACATGCCTTGAACAATAGAATGGGGTAGAAGTAATGCTGTGCTTCCAGTGTATAAAGATGTACAATTGTCTGATCATAGGGTGGTTCTATGTTTAATTTTTTGAGGAAATTCCATACCGGTTTCCATAGTGGCTTCACCATTTTACAATCCCATAAATAGTATGCCAGAGTTATGATTTCGTTACACCTTTTTGTTTAAGTTTATTTATTTTGAGAGAGAAAGAGAAAGAGAGAGGGAGAGGGAGAAGAAGAGAGAGAGAGAGAGAGAGAATCCCAAGCAGGTTCTGTAGGCAGACATCAAGAGGGGCTCGATTGCACAAACCATGAGATCTTGACCTGAGCCGAAATCAAGAGTCAGACATTTAACCCCCTGAGCCACCCAGGTGCCCCTGATTTCCCTACATCCTTGCCAGTAGTTGTTATTTTCTATTTTGTTTTGTTTTTGTAACAGTCATGTTAATGGGTAAGAGGTGGAATCTCGTTGTTTTGATTTTCATTTATCTTATGATTAGTGATGTTGAGTATTTTTTCATAGGCTTGTGGGCCATTTTCATATCATCATTGGAGAAATTTCTATTCAAGTCCTTTATTCCAAAGAATTGAAAGCAGAGTCTTCAAGAGATATTTGTATGCTCATATTCGTAGTAGTTTTACTCACAATAGCTAACAAATGTAAGCAACCGAAGTGTTCATCAATGGATGAATGGATTAACAAAATTTAGTGTGTGTGTATACACATATATATGATATTAATCAGCCTTAAAAAAGAAGGAAATCCTATCACATGCTACAACATAGATGAATCTTGAGGACATTCTGCTAAGTAAAATAAGCCAATCATGAAAAGACAAATACTGCCTGAATCACTTGTATGAGTTATCTAAAATGGTTAAATTGATAGAAACAGAAAGTAGAATGGTGGTTACCAGGGGGTAGGGGGAGAAGGAAACGAGGAGTTGTTTAATGGGTATAAGAGTTTCAGTTTTACAAAATGAAAAAGTTCTGGAAATTTGTTGCACAGCCATGTGAATATATTTAATGCCACTGAACTGTTCACTCAAAAAACTAAAATGGTTAAGATGCTAAGCTTTATGCCATATGCCTTTCGCTGCAATTAAAAATTTTAAAATTTGATAAAGATTTCTCAAACAGTTGGATAATAATATCAATAGTGTTAAAATAAAATTCATAATCTTAGTCCAGGAAGTAATAATATAGGTGAAGAGTCATAAAGATGTTCATTGGAGTGTTCTTTCTGGTAGTAAATTAGTGATTTATTATTGAAATATCCAACAACAGAATTAGGGTTGTTCGCATGAATTGTGGTATATCTATCTATATGATGGCTTATTTCAATGCATAAAAAAATTTTATAGTAAAGTGATGAGTGAATAAGGCATAACAGAAAACTTTATATAGAGAGTGTAATCCAAATATATGAAAACATACATCCACAAACGTATGTATAGCTGCTTGTCATATACGGGATATAATGATACACAGATATATTCTCTGCATGTGTGTGTACATATATGTTTACATATCATGTCTATTATATACATGCATGTAACCAGCTCATTGAAAGACCCAGTCTTGGCAGGTTCCAAATATAATGTAACTTTATTCTCCCACATACTACCTTTTTCAAAGAAACTCTAGAGACTCATTCTTCCAGTATTCAAGATGACCTTGTGAGGAGGCCTTTTAGCTTGTATAGTCATCTGCAGATATTAAAAAGTCTTGCCTAGGCTAGCATCACATCTTCAGTCTCTTGTTGTTGTTTTTAATGTTTATTTATTTTGGAGAGAAAGAGAGTGAGCGGGGGAGGGGCAGAGAGAGAGGGCAACAGAGGATCCGAAAAGCGGCTCTGCACTGACACTGTGAACTGAGATCATGACCTGAGCTGAAGTCGGATGCTTAACCAACGAAGCCACCCAGGTGCCCCTTCAGGCTCTTGTTTTATGTAAGCTTCTCTCCTGGCCCAGCTTAGGAAACCTGCAGTGGGTAAAGGGGATTGGTTGGCTGCTTCACAATTACCCACTTGGTCCCTTCATCCTCCTTTCTACTCGCTGGCTGCCTCTCTATCCTGCTGGGTTGAAGGAAGGCATGGAGGAAAGGGAAGATGGGAAGAGCATCCCCTTGGGTGTGACAACGGTTTAAATGCTGATTTTCAGAGGCTGTCTTGATGTTCTCTAAAGACTGTCCCTGGCCCGACAGGATCCTCCTGCCCTTTTGCTCTTTGCAGACCTCCCTCCTACTTTTTCCACTCAGGAAGATGTATGCTGCCCTTGCCTGGTTTTGTGCTGCTGTCTTCTCAGCCTTCACTCCGTTTCCGGTCTCTTCTTAGAGGTGGTCTCTTGCAGCCATAGTCCTTGAGGCCCAGAAAAACTGAACTTTCCAAGTACTGCCACTGATGGCTTCCCTCAGCCTCTCCTCTTCAGGGTTTTTCCAGAAGGGAATGAAATACAGATATTCGTGTCTACCGAACTCCAAAGAACCCCGGCCAAATGATCCAAAGAGTTTTCTTGAATCCTCGTACTTGGATCGGGGTGAGAGAGAAGCACAACTCCCACAGATGTGGGCAGGAGCAGCGCACCTGTTCGAGGACAACCCTCTCTCTGAGGCAGAGTTTCTCAACGATAGCACCATTGGCGTTTGGGGCCAGATGAGTATCTGTTGCCAGAGGCTGTCCTGTGCATTGAGGGATGTTAAGCAGCCTCTCTGGCTTTTACTCACTAGATGCTAGCGGCACCCCCCACCCCCCAGTTGTGACAACCAAAAATATCTCCAGACATTGCCAAATGTCCCCTGGGGGTACAAAACTGCCTCCAGTTGAGAGGCACTGACCTAAAGACATTCTAAAGTACAAAACTTTCTACTTCCCACTGACTTCTTCACCTTAATTTTTTTTTTTTTTAAGGATGAAGTGGGTGGTGGGCAAATGCTGGCAAAAGAGCACCCAAAATGCAAATTCTTCATAGATGGTGTGGTACTTTGCTTTAGAATGTGGGGACACTAGGCATGCTGAAACCCCACAATAAGAATAATTCTATTCTATTCTATAATTCTAGTTAACACCTTGTTGTTCAACATAAAATGAATGAAAATGGTGAAATCACGGTAACTTTTAAAAATTATCACTTCAATATTTTATACGATGAATTTATAGTTTATGTACAAACCTTTTTTCTTAATTAAAAAAATGTTCATTTATTTATTCTGAAAGAGAGAGAGAGAGCATGAGCAGAGAAGGGGCAGAGAGAGAGGGAGAGAGAGAGAATCCATGCTAGCAGCATAGAAGCCGAGGAGGAACTCGATCCCATAACCCGATCATGACCTGAGTTGAAATCAATAGTCGGCGCTTAACCCGATGAGCTGCCGGCGTACCCCCCCCCCTTTTTTTTTTAAAAGAACACCAAACAAATATTACCAGTTTTAAAGACCTAACTCAAATGCTATCTTCTTCATGGTGCCTTTTCAGATTAGCAGCCTAGAGACCCTTTTTTTCTTGAAACAATAATAGCAGTAAGTCTTCTGCTGAGCACCACTCCCTGTACATGCATTCAGTCTTCACAGTCACCTCCTTAACTACGGGTTTTGTTATTCTTGTTTTGTAGATGAGGAAACTAACCCTAGAGAAATAAATAAGTTGCCTAACTGGCCTAATGTCGGAAATTGTCACTCAAACCTGACTATCTCTTCAGTCCATTTTCTGTCCCCCATTGTACTGGTCACTGGGCACCTAGAACTTAGTGGTGTTTTAAGCGAATTTGGACATTCCTAGGACATTTTTTTCTTTGTCTGCATAGTACTCTCCAGTGAAATTATAAACAGCTTCTTTTAGAGAATAGGCTATTGAGCATTTATTAAATATCTTCATGGAGGGCCACGGGGTAGGTAGGTTACTGAAATAGTGCTTAGCTAGAACAAAATGATGGACCCTTATAAGTTATACGTAAACATGAGACTAACCCATAGTTTCTACCATAACTACTCAACATTGCTTTTTAATGGCAATATCATAAACCACGAACATGATATGAAGATATACAATTAGGCAGATGATCTGCTGCCTAAATATTAGTGTCATTTATGCTCATGGAAAAGGAGAAACAATTAATAGATACTATGATAAAAGACATTGTTAGTCATACTACACAGGTTTTAGGACAAGATTGTTATGTAAATTCAACACATCAATTGTACCAAACTATTTGAAATGCAAACTCAATGTAATACTAATGGCAGAGCCTATGATAATTAAAAAGAGAGGTTACAACGAGGAGACACGTGGCCCAGGGAGACCCATAGGGACGTGGCCTAGGGAGATCTCTAGGTTTGGAGAAACAGGAGCCAGCTGATCTCCACTCGATGGAGGAGATGAGACACCCCAGATAGAACAAGCATTGGTCCTAGTGGCTCAACAACCGGCAGAGTGAGAGTGAATGGGTTGCAAGTTTTCAACCCTCTACCTGTGTGGGGCTGGTAGAAACAGAAACTGATAATGCGTGCCATGGGAAAGGCCTGCATTTCTATTACTGCGGTCAAAATAGGCACCACTAGTCTTCTCTTGGAAAACTAACGAAAACAGTAAGGTTAACGGTGAAACTGAAGGACGCAGACTTTGTACCATGGGTACTCAAACATGTGGTTTATGGACCAACATCAGCATTATTTCGGGTGTGCAAATGCTTGGTCCCTACACCAGAACCAATTAATCAGAATCTTTAGAGTCAGGACTCAGGAATTTGCATTTTAACCTGGTCTCCAGATGATTCTCATGGATGCTAAAGTTTAAGAGGCACTGGTCAATACTGCCCCTACCACATCCACCACCCTCCCAATAAAAGGAAACTCCTAAGAATCCATTTAAAATGGAAGTGTCTGGGGTGCCTGGGTGGTTCAGTCGGTTAAACATCTGACTTCTGCTCAGGTCATGATCTCACGGCTTGTGAGTTGGAGCCCCAAGTCGGGCTCTGTGCTGCCAGCTCGGAGCCTGGAGCCTGCTTCGGATTCTGTGTCTCCCTCTCTCTCTGCCCCTCCCCTGCTTGCACTCTCTGTCTCTCACTGTCTCTCTCTCTCAAAAATAAATAAACATAAAAAAAAAAACTTAAAATGGAAGCTTCTAACTGTGCTATCCAAGGCAGTAGACATTAGCTACATGTGGCTACTGAGCACTTGAAATGTGGCCGGTCCAAAGAACCGTGAGATCATGACCTGAGCTGAAGTCGGACGCTTAATGGACTGAGCCACCCAGGCGCCCCTCTTCTGTGGGTTTGAAAGCCAATTGGACCCTGTCCACCAATGGTGTCATCAAGGAGCTATATAAGTGAACAACAGAATTCCATCAACTGGAACTTCTAGGAGACGTTTGTTGTCCTCACAACATTTATTCCCAGCACTACAACTGCAGACTTTTCAGGTTCTGAGTTAATAGAGAAGACATTAAAAACAACAAAACAAAAGTCCACTGCTTTGCGTATGGAGTCCTCTATCCATATAGACTGGTAATACCATCAGTAAAAGAGGCCTAATCTCTCCTAGATCAACAGAGGTCAACTCCAAGAATATAATCTTCAAAATTGAGTCATGAATATTTCTTGTTGCAGTAAAGGCTGACAGTCAAGTCATTTTTTTTTGGAAACTAGTGGTTGGGGCCAGGGTGGGAAATGACAGTAGTTATATGCACATAAAGCATTTTTACAGCTTATCCTCAGGTGGCTTCTTGGAAGCTGATGCTTGTGCACTTTTATAAGCTCTGTTTTTTCATCAAGTCCTTAGGAAAGCCAAATTTCAATTGCCACTTAGAGTTCCCAGAGCTTGAAAGTGCCAGCCCCTATATTTCCATAACTCACTCAGACTCTCATCCAATATGAAATGCAGGGGACTAATGTCTAATGACAGTTTTTTCCACCTGGGAAATACTAGCTTTCACGTGCATGAGAAGTTCAAGATGAAGGGGAAACAAAGCCTTCCTCCTGATAGCAGAAACTCATGGAAATGTGAGTCCCCCAGTCTAGCCAGCGGTGAAAAGCATCAGCATCACTGTAGCCTTAGACCCAAATTAAAACCATCAGCTCAGCCTGACTGTGATGTGGCCATAACATTTCACCACATTAAATGTGTGATAACTGTGCATGAACAGGTAATGTGATCTGACAGTGTTTGTTGTCACCACGGAGCTGTCGTGTCTGAATTGTTTTCTCAATCCCAGAGACTCAGTGTCCATCATGAGTCTTTATTCTAGCCTAAATTTACTGTGACAGTAATAATACATGCAGTGATGGGAGAAGAATCCAAAGCAGAGGAAGCAAATTAATATGTATTGGGTGTGCACTATGTATCTGTGGCAGACAGATCCTACCATGACCCCCACGGATTTCCCACTTCCCAAGTCCACGCCTTTGTGTAATCTCCTTCCCCTGAGTGTGTGCAGGACCTGGGACTTGCTTCTAACTGACAGAATATGTCAAAAGTGATGAGATGTCATGCCCTTGATTAGGTTACATTATATGGCAAAGGTGATAGGCTGTCATTCCTGTGATTATATTATGTTACACGAGATTCCCTCTTAGCAGTGATTCTCCTTGCTGGCTTGATGAAGTAAACAGTCATCCAGAGGAAGCCCATATGGCAAAAACTTGTGGATGGCTTCTAGGACCTGAGTACAGTCTCCAGCTGACAGCCTGCAAAAAGCCAGAGCCCTGCGTCACATAGCTGCAAGGAGATGAATTCTGCCAAGAGCCTGAATAAGCTTGGAAGTAGGTTGTTTCCACAGGTGAAAATGGAGCCCAGCTGACATCTTGCTCACAGTCCTGTAAGATCCCGAGCAAGGGACCATGCTCAGCTGGGCCTGGACTTCTGACCCAGGGAAACCGTGAGATAGCATAGGCCTGTATTGTTTCCAGCTGCTATATTTGTGCCAATCTGTTACAGCAGCAGTGGAACACTCATTCACTGCCATGAACCGTGTTTCTGTTCTGCATCCTCTGCCTTGTTTCATCACCTTGCTAACCTTAGGAACTCTGATAATGAAGCAGGGCATAAGGTGGAAAAGTTCTTGCCATCATCTTAAGGAAATGGTCTCACAAGTTTTCAGAATTTTGCCTATGAGTTGAGGGAAATCTACCTTGATATCTTGAGTCTAAGATGTCAATAGTCATATATGAATTATGACAGCCAACACTGTTTGAAGTAGGTTGATACAAATTCTTCCCAGTAGGATATTAGCAGAGGCCATCAATGGCCGGCACACATCCCTCCCCACTCTTGATGCCTATTCACCCCAGGACTTCCTGCTGCCAGCCTCTGTGACCCAAGTAGCTAATGCTCTGTTGTATGCTCAGCTCATGGGTGGGGCAGGTCAAATCCTTCTAGGGAATTAACACCTCTGGGAATGTCCCTTAGGCAATGGTCAATGGAATGGGAAGATAAGGGCCCCAGGTTCTTCTGTCCTCAAGTGCAGCCATTCTAGGGAGTGTTTTGTATCACTTCCCACAAATGTCCAGTGGGACGGAGACCCCGGTGCTCCAAATGATAGCCTACACCTTAACACACTCTGTAATGGTTCCTTCCCTTCCTGTCTCACTTCCCAGCTCTTCCCGGTGGTTTCTGCAATCTCCTTCTGAAATAAATGGTTTGAACTAATTCCTTTTCTCAGGGTCTGCTTCTGGGTGAACTCAACCAAAGAGGTACAAGCATTTTGTGTGAGATGGGCATTTGGTAGAAACCAATTAAGGACAAAAATAAGCACAGAGTTTGTCTTGAAGAGTGCCCTGAAAATGTTCTAGGAAAAGTGTGTGTAAAAGGAGCAATAAGCTTACCAGAAACTTTACTGATTCTGTTTATTAAACTCAGTATTTACTAGCCAAACTTTGATGAATAATTTGACCCCCGAATACAAATACTAGAAAGGTAGTGTGTTGGATGATAGACATTGATGTTCTCTGCTGGACAGTTATCTCCCCTGTTGTGAAGTCATATGCCAGCATTCTGATTTATACATCAGTCTCTTAAGTTTGGTTATTGTGAGTCAGTTTCAAAAGTACTGTTAACTTGGGCAGCAATCACTGTTACTGAGCTTATCATAGTGATCATTTCCCAGAATACACGAATATTGAATCATTACGTTGTATACTTGAAACTAATAAAACGTCTTATGTCAATTATACCTCAATAAAAAAAAAAAAGATCAGACTCTAGAACTGCCACCCCAAAAGTCTCTCTCTGGGCAGGCAAGCAGATTCCTATTATATATTTACCACTTGCTCTAACCACTCTCATTATGCAATCAAAACCCTACGCAAATCCCAGATAGTCTATCTTGAGAAATAGAGCATTTTTATTTCTTTTCACCATGAAAGAATACCAGAAGGGGCATCGCTAAAAAAATAAAGGATATTCCAACATGAGCCCATAAAAATGAGAAAATGCCTGTTTTCACGTCCCCTTTCTGCATGTACAACTTCGTAAAGACAGATCCTTACGCACTGTGGCTTTGGGTCCTCACCAACTTCAACACCCAGTCCCACTTTTTTAAACTTTCAAAATAATGCCCCTAACCACAAGGACACAACAACTAGAACACCACTGACCAAAAAACCTCAAAAAAACAACAAAAAACCCATTTGCTAGTTCTTCAGGAAACATAAGCATTTACTTACTGGCATTAAATTCTAAAAGAAATTAGTGGTCTGTTCATAAGTGGCACTAGATAACATAATTGTCAATCTTCAGTCTGAGGGTGACATCTTCAACAATAGCAGAGTGAAAGTGTTTCTAGTGAGGCAAAGCTAAGGAGGTCATGGAAACTTGACGTTCTTAAACTAGGAGCAGGGATTCTCAGCCAGGGTCCAAAGCCCCCATGGGGAACACATCAGCTCTCGTGAGAGTTTCTTCACATGCACTGCCTACAGACTGAATACATACATCTCACACTTATCTGCATAGCTGGTTTTTTATAGGTATAAATGTTTTCAATGATAGTACTTTTGAATTCATGGTGGTGGTTAGTATTTTTGATGATCACTGTGTATTTTCTCAATCAGTGGTCACTAAATAAAACTGTTGTCATATAGAAAGGCCTTGATAAAATGTTTTGGTTAGCAAGGAATCCTCACACACTAAAAGATTAAGAGCCATGATTTAGACAGTCAAATAGATAGCATGGACCTTTGAATATCCTCCTTAAGAATCCATTTTCTTTTTTTTTTTTTAACTAATTAATTTTTTTTTAAGTAACTCTCCCCCCAACATGGGGCTCAAACTCATGACCCTGAGATCAAGAGTTGCATACTCTACTGACTGAGCCAGTCAGGCACCCCAAGAATGCATTTTCTCAACGTGATTTTTGAAAGGTGAGAGAGAGGGAGTAGTGGGTTCAATGGTATCTTCTCTGGTGGCCCTGGAATTTAGGGGTTCTGAACTTTTGCCCAAAGGGGATCCCTGTGTTATGGGGTAAGGACGACATTGTGTTATGAAAATTCCCAAGTCTAACTGAACTTCTTCTCTGGGTGGGGTTATATTTTGACCTGTGGTGGTAGTGTTAGGATGCAGGGAAGGAGGAACAATGTCTCTACTTGAGGCTCAGTCCAACATACTGACCAAGACAGAGTAATTCCCCCATAAAATATGGAAGAAGAAAGCTCAACTCTAACCAGCAGCCTTGGTTCCACCCTGGCATCTCCAGCAGCTCTTTCTGGGGTTCTAGAGCTTGTGTATTCAATGAAAACCTTGATCCCTAAGCCCACAGGTGTAAACATATGTCAGGTGTTCACCATACTCTTCAGAATAATGATCTTTCTCATTACTAGAGTGCTTCACCCCTTTGTATGTATCTTCTCTTGATCCTTTCTGCATCCTGGTGAGGTGGGAAGGGGAGATTTATCCCATTTTATAGATAGGATAAACACTCAGTCTCACCTGGGTTGCCTTTCTTTTTTTTTTTTTTTAATAAATTTTTTTTATATTTATTTATTTTTGAGAGACAGAGTGAGACAAAGTGAGAGTGGGGGAGGGGCAGAAAGAGAGGGAGACACAGGATTGGAAGCAGGCTCCAGGCTCCGAGCTGTCAGCACAGAGCCTGACGTGGGGCTCGAACCCACAAACTGGGAGATCATGACCTGAGCCGAAGTCAGACGCTCGACAGACTGAGCCACCCAGGCGCCCCGTGGGTTGCCTTTCTAAGGGCCACATCACTATCACATGACAGAAGACCTGAACCCTTCTGAAACTAGCCCAGAACACAATTCCAAGTCAAACATTAAATAAAGTAGTTGCCTTTTAAGAATCACAAAAATCTCTCTATAATCTTTCTCTAAATCAGAATTTATACTCATATTGTATTCTTATACACCTTTAAAACAGCACACATGCCACACAAAATGTGATATTTAACAAAATATATTTGGGAATCCAGGAGTTCAAAATGGAAAAAGAATGTTTAGAACAAATAACATGTAATATTTAAATCTCACTACTTTGAATATGTTTTTATGCACATTATATTTTGTGTAGATTATTCCATTTCATCATCACCACTGTCCTCTAAGGCCTGTCACCTCATTTTTAAGAATGGAAAACTGGCCCGGAGAGTTTAAGTGACTTGTCCACAGTCACACAGCTCAACACTGGCAAGAAGGGAATTTGAAAATTGCCTGGCTGCTATTGTCTCTTATTCCTCACTTCCTCCCTGATGCTTAAATATTTCCCTCAAGAGAACCTACACTTTTCTTAGATCAATATTATCTTTTGCCCCTATCACCTAGAACATAAATACTTAAGGATGATAGTCTCTTCGCTTTCAGTTCATTTCCCCACGCACTCCTTGAAACATTGTGCGAATTATCCCAACAGATCGCAGACAAAGGGAATTGGACTTACTTATCAGTCCCTTCTCCCTCACCCACTAAATATCTCATTACCATTGACCAGCCGGATGTCAGCGTGTCACGCATTATTCTGAGAGAAGAGCAAGAGCCCCTCAGGTCGGCAGATAATCAAGAAACAATGTTATGAGAGTTGACATCTTATGAATAATTATTTTAAAAATCTGTTCACTTCTCTCCCTTCAACTCCAGGTAGGCAAGCTGGTCCTACCAAGTTGCTCAGTCCGACTGTGATGAGAACATCACTTAAACAAGGTGCCCGTTACCCTTATTCATTTATTTTTTAAAGTAAGTGTATTCAAAGGTTACATTGTGAGAGTGGATGGTCAAAAGAGTAGGAGGCAAACAGCTCTGAATGTAAAATAGGCAACTGCTGGACTCCTCTCAGAATGCCTCATAGACCTCTCGGGCCCCAGTTCTCCTGATTCACATAACTGTTGGTATCAAGTTTTCGTCGCTGGGATGGCAAAGGGCAGAAAGCTGATAATTACGACCGATGTGAACACAATACGTTTTAAGCTCATTATGACTTTGAGGGGCACCTGGCTACATTTTGAGATGGACAAGCTTGACAGTTGAGCTAACTAATGACTTCCAAAAATACTGTTTGAGCTGCAGTCTCACGTTCTCCAAGAATGTGGGATCCATGCGTGTTAAGTTGCCAAACTGAAGAAGGGCTGTGTGCGCGCTCTGTTGCCTTTAGGAAGCTGACATGGGCTCCAGCCCAGGGTGGGGGATGGGGGGGTTGCACGATAGCTTTAAGGCAACTCTACGTTCTCCAAAAGCTACCTCCAGGGCTGCTGGTTGAATTAAAAGACATAGTTTTGTTTTCTGCATACTAATAACTCCATTAAGTGTATTGACATACCATTAATTCAGGGGCAGTTTGGGGAGGAAAGGAAAATAGCATCACATATGATGTACCCATTGATCATAATACCCATCTTTGTTTCAGAAACATAAAACATGAAAAATGTCAACAATAAAGCTCTAATACAGCATTTTTCAATGGGTGGCCTGAAAGGAGTGGGGAGGGAACTGGAACCTTCCCTTCAAGAGGCTACTAGGCATAATCTAAACCCACCTCCAGGAGCTAGAACTTGGGACAAATTAAGCTATCTCCACCAAACACATTTTACAAAGATGACCTTAGTTCCAAATAAGCATAAAAGAGAAATATCCATACAAGCCATATACTGGAGGGAGTGTGTGGAAGGTGGGTGGCTCACTGCTTTGCTCTTAGCCTGAGGTGGTGATTCATTCCCAGCTGGAGAATACCTCCTGGAGGCCCTCCAGGACAGCGGCAGTGGAAGACATTTAGGCCTGAGAGGCAAGGCACACTTCAGTTCAATGACTAAAGCGCTGTCATTTAGCCTCCTTGAGCCTCAGTTTCCTCTTCTGTCACATGCACTGTTGTTTGATGCCCACAACATGGCAGCGAGGAGGAAACTCTTATCGTTAAAGAGTTCAGTGACTCCCCCCAGGGTCACAGCTAGGGAATGGCAGAAGAAGGGCTGTATCCAACCTGGGCTTTGGGTGTGTAAACCCAGTGTTGTGTCCAATGCGTAATTACAGAGGGTGCATATGTGACTCAGGCTTTCTTGGGAGGTTGGGAGGAAAGACTTATAGGTCTAAAGTGATCGACTGTCCTGGTTTACCTGGGACTGAGGGCTTCCTGGGACATGAGACTTACAGTATTAAAACCAGGAAAGTCTCAGGCAAATGAACACAAATTGCTCGCTGGAGCTGGCCCATCATTTTTTTTTTGCAGTGGTTCTCAACCCTGGCTGCAGCACAGAATCACCTGGAGAGCTTAAAAATGCTGATGCCTAGGCACCATGCCAGGCCATTGAATATGAATCTCTCGGTATACCTATATTATTTTTTGAAATAAGTCTCTGAAGACTACTTTGATGTATAGTGAAGATTGGGAAACGCTGATTTAGAATATATTATCAATGACTTTCAGCTGACCACACAAAAGGGTTAAGTTTACATAATTGTCCACAATAAAAGTGGAGACAGTGGCTCAACAAAGTCTTACTAAAAGGCATCTCAGAGAAGTGTTTCCTCAAGGATGTAACAGCTGGGGAGAGCCCTGGTTTGACTAAACCATCCAATTGTAGGGCAAGGGGACTCCAAGGACCACAGCGCCAGCTACAGCCCCAGGACTTGTGTGGAGAGACAGATGCTGCTCTGGAAAACCATTTTCCATAGGTTGGCATCCAGTCGCCCTGGCTCACCTCAAGGAGGAGGCAGCACATGGCCAATTAGGTGTGATGAAAACAAATCTCTGCAGAGTGTTCTTTTAACCACCAAACAAAATAAACATTTTTTGAGAGGTTTATGGAGGCTTTGGTTTAAAAAGAATGAAAGATTTTGGAAAACCTCAAGACAAAATCTTATGAGAAAAGAAGAATCATTTCTGAACCAAGCTTCAAACGAAACAAAGATCACTTAATGATTCGGGTACCCGACATGCCTTGTTTTTCCTGATCGTGTGGCATTCTGCATCATTCGCTGTCTTTTGAGAACAGACCGAAGCTGTACTTGTGTGAACAGCACAAAGTTGAGAATAACTTCTCACCTATGTATATAAAAATTACACATCAGAGTTAACTGATGCCCATGCTATGACATGATTTGCCCATAGCCTGTTGCAAAGGCCATAAGTGCCACTTGAAGTAAAATTTCAACCAGGCTGTATATTGTTACTTTCTGATCACTGTTTTTTTTCTTTTAACTTTATTTATTTTGACAGAGAGAGAGAGAGAGAGAGAGCGAGCCAGGGAGAGGCAGAGGGAGAGGGATTCCCAAACAGGCTTAGCGCTGCCAGCACAGAGCCCGACGTGGGGCTCAATCCCACAAACCATGAGATCGTGACCTGAGCCAAAATCAAGAGTCGGATGCTTAACTGACTGAGCCACCCAGGCACCCTTCTAATCACTGTCTTTTTTTTTTTTTTATGGTAAAAACAATGGAGTTGAATACAGTTTTGAGCAAATTTTTTACTAGTCCCCAGCAAGTCCCCCAGTGCTTCCACATTCATCTTCTTTTCCAACAACAGAATCAATAAGAAGACAAGAAGCAACCAGAATTTAATAGTTACTAAATGTCTCTGGAGTGGGATGATTTTATAAGTTTGGAAGCAATAGAATACATTACAAAGAAAAAGACTGACCGATTTAATTATATAAAATTTAAATCTCTCAGAAAGTACTGTGTGTTTATATGTCTGCAGTAGACAAAGTCAAGTGGCATTTAGGATCTTGTCCGCCCCTTTTTCATGTGCCTTCCTGTACTTCAGAGGTTGGAAGGTAAAAATGACATTTCCCAGGCTCCTTTGCACCTGGGATGGTGGATTCAAATTAGATTTACTCATTAATACATTCCTGCGATAATTTGGAGGCAGAAGTGAGGCAGAGCCTGCATTTGGCTATTTGTTTTTGTTTTTAGGTCTGGCTGTGGAGGTGTGAGGGCTTCTGGAACAGTATTCCAGTGTCTAATCCTTACCTTTGTGGTTGTCAGGAGACATTTGCGTTGCAATGGTGGTGGCTCCCTGACCCTTGCACCCCAGCTGCAGTGGAGTGTTCTTCCTGATGGTGGCAGATGTGGCCAAAACCTTTAAGGACCAGTTCTGTGATGTTGCAAGAGTCATTCACAGAAGCCTGGCCGAGAGGCTGTCCCTACAGAACTTCCAGGGATTTTACAAGCATCTAATTTTCTGTGTTCGATCCCATTCTGTTTACAATATCTAGAATGATTTCTGTTTTCTGCATTGAATTGTGACTGATATAAACTGGAAAAATGTTTTCAGAAAGCTAAACAGAAAGGTCAATATTTTTATCGACCTGGTAGGAAAAAGAAAAGATGCCAAAATGGAAAAATGGAAAAAATTAAGAAGATGAACCAGTTCGCACAAGAGGAAATGCGAATCAGCAGAAAGCGTGTGAAGTGAATCTCTTTTCAGGAACTGCCTTGTGGCAGACTCACCCTAACGGCGGTGGCAAAGCAGCCATGCCCAAAATGGATCCGACTGTCTTACCACAAGTGGGTGGTTCCCCTATAAATCCCTTCTTACTAAACTTGACTTTGGAAATGGAGTCTCTGTGTTTTCCTGGTGGGTGGAGTGAAGACATGTATAGCTTGTCCATAGACTCAGACACAGAAAGTTGCTTTGTAGTGGGAAAGAAAAATAAGCAAGGAACAAGAAGGATCTGAAGGAAACTGAGGTCAGAAAGAGGTGGAGAGAGAAAGGTCCTCTGGTTTTAGTTTGTTCCCAAGGCCTGGGAAGAAATATCTGGTTTTGTTTAAGCTAATGTGGGTTGGCTACTTGCAAATAGCAATAACAATAATTCTAATAAATATGGTCACACTATTAGAAAATACATGAAAGATCATTCATTCAACTAGTAAGTATTGGGTATCTTGCGCACAGGAATTGAGGAATAGGGCTTTGGATAAGACTAAGCCTTTGTCTTCATATAGCACATAGTAGAGTAAGGAGAGAGATACTGATCAAATAATTATGAGATACAGCAGGTTTCCCAAAGAGTGTACACCAGGGTTGATGGATCCTTCATGAGGTCATTTAGAATAGAAGATTAGCCCAAGATAATCACTTATTCATTTGTGGTTGAAGAAGTGTCTTTCGAGTGTTTGTGATGCTTTTATCCTCTCTTCAGGCAGAGCACCCTTTTATTACTATTATCACACATCCAAAGTCAAAACCTTGCATGATGGAAGGGTAGAAAATCTAATTGTAGAATCTGAGACTTAAAGCATGACTGGCCAACTCACAGACTTCCTACTTACTCCATCAAAAGTTGCATTTTGTCCCTGGTCTTAGATAAGTGTCTTTCCTCCCAATGACAAACACTGAGTGATTCAAAAGGCTGAACCCAGAAATATGTGGATACTGAAGAAATTACAGTTCTTATGCAGACACCCATGATTTCTCCTGAATGGTCTTGCTTTGATTCCAAAATCTGCATGTGAAGATATTTATCATCATTTTCTTCCATGATATCTCACACCAAAGAGGTTTTGGAAAGGGTTAAAAACATCTTTTGGGGTCTTTTTTAAAGTCCATGTTTTTTTTTAAAGATGCTAGAGAACTTTCTGTGATTCTTGGATCTAGCTATCAGCTGGCTAACACTTTGACCTGTTATAAGCTGAGGACTCTAGCGCTGGGGCAATGTTTGTCCAGGAGAAATGCATCTGGAACCAGAAAGCCTGGTTTCTGATGACATCCTGACTGATATTTCCAAGTTGCATGAGCTTCTAGGTTTTATTTTACTTCTCTGTGAAGTATTGTGTTTCAGCTCTGTAATTCTCCTTTGACCGAGAGCTGACAAAAGGAGAATAAAAATGCAAGGCACAAACAGAAGAAGGAAGGAGAGCACTTTGTGTAATTGCTGCACTGCCTGCAGACTACAAGTTGGTGTGAAACCCTGAACTAGAGGGAGCGGAAGATGAGCCAGACTCAGCTCACACCAACGAACATGTTATAGCCAGAGGATGCATCACCCTGGTTAAATACCAGATGAATTAAAGGCTGTTGCCAGCAGCTGTGAAGAATGTCACTGGGATGCCATCTGATTGCCCAACGAATGCTGTGAGTGAAGGGTGTCGGCTCCTAAGGGAAGGTCAGTGCATTTCCGATGGTTCAACTGTGGGGTTTGGCTGGAGGCACCCAATGACACACAGGTGCCAGGAAATGTCTCTTTCTTGCATTGTGCACTGGGACAGGCCAACTCCATGCTGTCAGATGAAGTGTAGCATACAGCCTGGGTCACAATGGGAAAAGACAGCAAATCTGGGGCAGGCAATGGGCTCTGGGGAGCAGAGGAGTATGTCTATGTTGGGACCTCTTTATTTTTTTTTTTTCATCTCTCCTTTATTTCTTCCTTCCTTCCTTCCTCCTCTTCTTCTCTTCCTTCTCTTTCTCCTACAAGAGAGGACTAATTGTCTTGTCAGTTTGCCTATAAGTTGTTATTATAAACTTTACTTGAGAGAGAGAGAGAGAGAGATTGAGAGAGAGAGAGAGATCTGACCCACTTGTGTTGGATTCCTAGGGCAGAGGGGTTGGGGGTTTCCTATCAGGTGGGGGCAGGCAGGTGGGCTGAGGGTTCCTAGACTCTCTTCAACCTGAGAGGCTCAATTTTCATTTGTTCATATATCAAGCTTCAATATAAGATGTTGATTAAGAAATTATTTCATTGATCCAAATAAAATGATAAGTAAAATGTAAGACCACTAAATCAGAGCTTCTTATTTCACTGGGTATTTGAATCACTTGACACTGTTAAAATGCAGATGCTGAGTCAGCAGGTGGGGCCTGAGATTCTGCCTTTCTAACAAGTTCCCAGGTCATGCCCAAGCTGCTGGACCATACTTGGAGAAGCAAGGTACTAGATGCACTTTCTAGATGAATGTCTCATAGCACCCATATCATTCTTGGGATACTGCCCTTTCTTGTATTTATTTTTATTTTTAATTTTTGAAAAATTTACAATTTTTTATGTATTGTATTTGTTTATTTTTAAATCACTTTAATGAGATTTAATTTACATATTATTCAATTTACTCTTTCAAAGTGCACAATTCAGTGGGTTTTATAATATTAGTGTATATATTTAGTATAGTATATTTCATACATATTTAGCAGGTTTAGTATATTTAGAGTTGTATAACTATCACCACTATCTAATTTTAGAACGTTTTTATCACACCAAAAAACAAACTTGTGATGGTTAATTATATGTGTTAACTTGACTGGGCCAATTTTTGTTTGTTTTTTGTTTAGGGAGAGAAAGCACACATGCATGAGAGGGGTGGCAGATAGAGGGAGAATGAGAGAGAGGGAGAATCTTAAGCAGGCTCAATGCTCAGCACAGAGCCTGACCCAGGGCTGGATTCCAAGACTCTGGGATCATGACCTGAACCAAAATCAGGAGTCTGACACTCAATTGACTGAGCCACACAGGTGCCCCTAAATTTTTTTAAATAATCTCTACACCCAACATGTGGCTATTACTCATGACCCTGAGATCAAGAGTCAGATGCTCTACCAACTGAACCGGCGAGGTTCCCCAATTGGGCCCACTTTTCATCAAAATTATTGGTCAAAAATTATTCTAGGTGTTTCTGTGAAGGTGATTTTGGATGTGATAAACATTTAAAATAGGAGACTGAGTAAAGTAGATTGTTCTCTCTAATGTGAGTGAGCCACGTCCAATCAGTTGAAGAAGTCAAACTGATCATCAGGTCTTCATGGATCTTGATCCCGATAGCTTTCAGACTAGAGCTACACCATCAGCTCTCCTGGGGGGTCCAGCTAAGAACTCAACCTAAAAACCTTGGGACTTTCCAAGCTCCATAATTATGTGAACTAAATCTCATGCTAAATCTCTTATAAATCCTCATACTAAATCTCTTATAATAAATACATATACCCATCCTTATTGGTTCTGTTTCGTTGGAGAACTGTGACTAATACAATACCCATAGCCATTACTTGCTCCCCTCAGCCCCTAATTAGCAACCACTCATCTACTTTCTGCCTCCATGGATTTGCCAATTCTGGGCATTTCATATAAATGGCATCATAAACTATATGGCCTCTTGTGAATGCCTTCTTTCACTCAACACAATGTTTTTAAGGCATCTATGTTGTACCATATATCATATACTGCCTACCCTTTTCCGACTCAGCTTCAGATCTCACCAGTAGCACAGCCAGAGGAACAGGCATTATCAATTGCTAGACCGTCAGCACCAAGAACAGTGCCTGGAATATGACAAGGGTAAAATGAATGGTTGTTCAATGAATGCATGAAAGAAAAATGCCTGCTGAGCTAGAGATACTAGAGAGCAATTTCAAGGGATATAGACAGAGAGAGTGGCCAAGAGGTTTCAGTGTATATACAGGGAGTGTTGAGAGTGAGGTGACTGTGGTTGTTTTAACAGCTATAGAATTGCTCTCAAGTGGGGGTAGGAAGCATGACTAAGGGGCTTTCCAATGAACACATAAACCCAGTTTTCATCTACCTTTTCCTTGAGCTAGATTTTCAGAGCAACTGGCTGAGCTTCAAAGCTGTTATAAGAAGGTCAATTTAATTTATATATTGATTATGGGAGTCCATTTAAGCTTTAAGGACCTACCATGAGAGTCTTAGGAAATGTGGAATGAATGGCATAAAAATAATTCTGAAACACGAGTCACTTTCTTCTGAATTAAGTTCAGTTATATGCAGGAAATATGAATCATACATGTACCATGCATAAAGTACTGTAGATATAAGGATGAACAAGACAGATTTTTTACAAAGTCTGCAATCTAATATGTGGTCATTACTTCTTGAAAATAATCTTTGAAAACTTAAAACAGCATTGAAAAGGAACAGTTTACTCATGCCTGGTAGACAGTCTCTTGAACTATGGTGTAAGACCCTCCTTTCTCACCATTTTTCTTCCAGAGGCTGTGGACATCTAAATTATATCATTTCACTTAAAAAAAAATTTTTTTTTAAGAGATTTTTATGTTTAAGTAATCTCTATACCCAACACGGGGCTTGAACCCACAACTCCAAGATCAAGAGTTGCATGCTCCATTGACTGAGCATGCCAGGCACCCCTATCATTTCATTTTTAGATAAATACTAAAATGGGGCCAGAGCACTAAAATTTTAAGTTAGAAACCTAAGTCCAAATTCCACCTGCCTTCAATCACATTCCTTTCCACTTTCTTCTCTATCTCTAGAAAGGGTATGCAATTTTTTATATGTAAATCCAATAATACTATTCATCTGCTTAAAATCCCTCTCAGTCCGATTGCCTGTAGCACAGACAACTCCTCACTTATGGAGTGGTGACAAATTCAACCAGTTATATGTTACTCACAAGAGATGCTCCAGAAATGAAGTGATACAAAAAGGCTCAGAATAAATGGAACAGAAACATATTCTGAAATACTAATAAGTGACATAGTTATGCAACATTAAAAACAGACTGAATAGAATCTAAGTCACAGAATTTAACAAAAAAGGGGTTTTTATATTGGTAAAGGGGTAAAGAAACTTTTTAACTCCTACTGGCACATCAAGAAAAAAAAAGAATTTTAGGGACAAATTAATAAACCGATATGCATAAGGGAAGACTAATAAATTACCCCTGTCAAAATGTGACAGATGAAGTAGGTGAGACGTAAGGGTATAATGAGTATGAATAGCATAATTAACATAATATGCAATTAACTTTAGATAAAATATGGATATACGGTAAATTCGTAGCAATTTCAAATATTCATGAGACAATGGAAAATTTGGCAATGCACAAACAACAAAGAAAAATCACAATAAATCAATCCTTAAAGCAGAAATATATAGACCATATTCTCTGACTGTATTTTAATAAAACTAAAAATTAGCAAGAAAATGAAAGCCAAACAAATCGATTCATTTTAAAATTGAAAATAATCACAGAATAGTTTAGTAACTGTTCATATAAGTGAGTTTTTAGAAATAATAATGAGAAAACCTCATGGAAAAAGCTGGGTTTTGTGCCCTATGTTACCCATAGCACAATTTTAGCCTTCGGTTGCATTTATTAGAAAACCAGAAAAGTGACTACATGGCATTTGATCACAGGTATTTATACCTTCTCTTTCCCCAAACCATATTAGAATGCCAGTAAAGATATTAACATGCTCTCGATTGACAAAGAGGGAGAGGAGAAAACTTTAGCTGAGGAGTTTCAATTATTTGGCAAGTTCAAAAGCACTTGATTTAACTGAATAGTTAAAATTGTTATCCAAATTTCTGCAGACAATGATATCAACAAATGGCATGCAATTCGTCTCAGTACCTCTGTCAAGCTTGGCTCCAAATGATACCAGGGAGCATGGAAGGTGCAACGGGGTCATGGGGCTGACATGAGAGGCCATTTGGAGTTCCCTCCACAGAGCAGCCAGACACTTAGGTCCTCCGCTACGCAGCCAAGCACCTGGCCACGTCCCCACACTGCCCATGTGGCACTGAAGGTGCATGTTCTAAAGGACTTGAGACGTTGAGGCCTAAACCTTGAGGACCTCAGGAGTAGTATGAAACAAGGGAGCAGGGGAAAGAAGTAGGGCTGGGAACAGGAAGATAAATTTCCTGACACTGCTCATCAGAATGCCAGCAGTCAGAAGGGTGGCTGACTCCCGTCTGAAGTGAGTGAACTAGAAACGCTAACATTTGAGGATACTTCAACAAACGTGGCGTTTTGGAGTCCCTCCGCTCTGCAACTAACTTACCTATCAGCATTTTGGTGCCTAAATCTTAAATATGATGGGACAGTCAACAATCTTTAAACATTTTGAGAAATCTACCTAAATGAAAAGGAAATCCACCAAAAAACAGGGAAAAGGAATCCCAAAATAATTTGGGGCTGGGGATAGCAGAAGGAAGTTTCAAAATAACTACTATGACCTGAGAGAGAAAAGAAAACAACACGCTGACAAATGATAAAAAGGCATACTTGGCAGATAAGAAAGATCTCTTGGCAATAGAGAATGTGCTGTTAGAAATTTTAAATTCTGTAGAAGAAGTCAAAGATAAAGTTAAGGAAACTTCACAGAAGCTAAAATAAATCAAAGAATTAATACAGAAGCAAATAAGTGGAATATGGGAAAGAACACATGAGGACATTGGAGGATCAAGCCAAGAATGTGGCATCCCACTGTCAGTAGCTACACAGAGAAAACTGGGGATATAGAAAGGAGAAAATTACCGAGAAAACTTACAAGAAAACTTGCAAACCCAAAGGGTACATCTATAGATTGAGAGGGCCCATCAAATGGAGTGAAAAAGACACCTACCAGCATGCATCAGTATAAAAATTTCAAAATCCTGTAGGTGGAAAGAAGATGTAAAAATAGGTCATAAACAAGGACATGGGAATGAGAATCACTACATTTCTTAATCTTGAATACTAGATGCTGAAAGGTAGTGGAACAATGCCTTCAGAACCAAGAGAAAATGATTTTTAAACCAGAGTTGCATATCTAGCCAAACCATCAATTAAACATGAGCCTAAAATTGAGGTAAATCAGACTTACAAGCATCTCCCATTCATCGTTCTTATGGAAAATCTTGGAGGATGTACTTCAGTAAAATGAGAATAAAATGAAAACTGAGGGGCGCCTGGGTGGCCCAGTGGGTTGAGCGTGGGACTCTTGATTTCGTCTCAGGTCATGATCTCACGGTTGTGGAATCAAGCCCACGTCGGGGCCTGCACTAAGCATGGTGCTTGCTTGAGATTCTCTCTCTCTCTCTCTCTCTCTCTCTCTCTCTCTCTCTCTCTCTCGCCCTCTACCCCTCCCCCACTCATGCACATGTAAGCTCTCTATCTCACTCTCTCTCAGATAGAAAGAAAGAAAGAGAGAGAGAGAGAGAGAGAGAGAGAAAGAAAGAAAGAACAGGAAAGAAAGAAAGAAAGAAAGAAAGAAAGAAAGAAAGAAAGAAAGAAAGAAAGAAAGGAGCAAAAACATGAGATCCAGGAAATACAGGATTTTAGATCAGAGAAGAACGGAAGGAAGTGTCTGGGCAGCATCTCTACAACTCTTCTAGAGGCCAGCCAGTCCAGATGGAGTTGGAGGCTGGGGAGCTGGGGTGAGCAAGTAACCAGGACAGAAATGTGCTGAAAAGATTATTTTCTGTGCTTTACTGTTTGGGGAAAAAGTGATAGGTTTCTCTTGGAACATTTGGAAAGTCATTGCCTTACATACATAGACTACTAAACAAAAGAAAAGGTAGGATAAATATTAACTCCAGAGAAAAAGAAAAAGTACACAAGAAAGAAAAGACTATATGGCTCGATAGCAAACTATATTTTTACACAATCATAATATTGTAAATACTGACTATAACTTAAGCCAAATTGTAGTATAAGAGGATGTTGGGTTATATGGAATTTCTGTAACAAAGCAAAGCATAACAGAAGTATATAGATAATAAGTTATGGATAATATCTAAAACTGACAAATCAATAAATAACAAAAGAAGTAATTTTTAATGGTAGGATAGTAAGTAAGGACCAAATACAATAGTAAAAGATTTATCTGTGGTTTCCTCTAAGAAACAGAACTGGAATATATAAAGGAGTGGTGCAGGGGACAGTTGCTTTTCCGGGGGGTTGATGGTTATCCACTTTGTAGTAGTAATTGATTTTATAATCTTTGTGCTTACATTTACTTTGTTAAGATTTTGCATTCATTTTAAAAAGGAAAATAAGTGTATAAGCACTAAATTTAGAAAACTAAAAAGAAGACTGGTAAAACTAAAGAAAGTGGATGGAATTAGTAATGATAAAACTGTGACAAAAATAAGATAAAATAAAATAAAATAATAAAAGCAGTCTTAATAAAATTAAAACTTGTTCTCCTAAAAGTCCAATGCAATAGTAAAACTTTGGGCACATCTATTCAAGAAAAGGAGAAAATAAGTCACTAAGCAATATTAGTGATAAGAAAAAAGTCATAACCACAAAAATGGGAAATGAAAACAAGAAGAAAGTGGTAGAAGGATGACTTATACATCTTGATACCAAAAAAAGTATGTACAAGTCCAGAAGAAATAGATGATCTTTCAGCAAAATCAAGGACAGACACATGAGTAGATCTGTAACCACAGAAGAAACTGCACGGTTAACAATACGATATGTACAAAGTCCAGACAATTTTCAAGGCTGTTCATTTAAGGTCCAAGAGAGAGAATTCCTATTATTATCCAAAAAAAGAAAATTATAGACCATATAAAAGAGCAAAATAGCATAATTATTGCAACAGATGATTGTTAAAAGCTTATCATTTTAACATCCGGTTCTGACTCAAATTTCATTAAATTGATAAAAGTAATCTATTGAAAACCTTGAACAAACATCATAATTAAAGGTAAAATAGTTTGAAACATCCCATTTATATCAGGAAAAAAGCATAGATGTCAGTTAATACATGTATTCAATGGTATTTTTGAAGTTTTAGTTGATACTTGAGATAAGTAAATAAAAGAGACAGACATGAAAATAATAGAACCACTTACATTTTTAGTTATAGTGGTTGTCTACAGACAACCATATAATTTGTTTATAATTTGTTTACAAATTGAAAAACTGCAACCAATAAAACAGTTGAGTCCAATACATGGAGGATAGGAGATGTAGAAGCACAAATCAATACTTCTATGCACTAGAAATAAAAAATTATAAAATATAAAAGTTCCATTTCCACAAATAGCAAGAGTAAAAATCATACATTATTTAGAAATATACCTAACTGAAAATGTGGAAGACCCCATCAATACCCAAGATATACAAAGATATCAATTATTTTCTGGAGGAATTAAAGGAAATCCTAAATAAATGGAAAGACACACTTGATTCTTGGATAAGAAGAATCCATAATATATCAACTCTCCCCAAATGATTTTATAAACACCAATCCCAATCAATAATTCTCATTATCCACATGGTTAACTCCTTCACCTTCTTCAATTTTTGCCCAAATATCCCTTCCTCATTGAAACCTTTCCCTATCACCCTATTCAAAACTTCAACACTTTTTCCATCCAAGGAATTCTGACTTTTTTACCAGACTCCTCTACTTTGTATCTTTTTTTTCATAGCATATGTACGTACTAATTAGCCGATAATTATTTATTGTGTTCCTTGTTTATTGTTGGCTTTACCCTGTTAGAGTGTTAATTCCACACAGGAATTATCACCTGAGTTATTCATTGAGAAATGCCCAGCACCTTATGCCTGACATATAAAGTTGCTCAACTACTTTGCAAATATTTTTTTATGACAGACTGTCAACTGTCTTCTAACTCTGTTTATGATATATTTGCCATATGGAAGTTAATTTTTTGTTGTTTTTTTTCAAGTAGTAAAATCCACTTTCTTAGTCAATCCAGAATTACATATGAACTATTTATATTTTAGTCTAGTGGTTTAATCATTTTTAAAATAAAAACTGAACTGAAGTAAACTAGAAAACTCAATGGCATTTTTAAAAAACCATTTGAGGGATGCCTGGGTGGGTCAGTTGGTTAATCGTCCGACTCTTGATTTCTGCTCAGGTCATGATCTCATGGTTCGTGAGATCGATCCCTGTGTCGGGTTCTTGCAGAGACTGCTTGGGATTCTCTCTCTCTTCTTTCTCTCTGCCCTTCCTCCCACTCATTGTTGTGTCTCTCTCTCTCTATAAATAAATAAACTTACAAAATATATACCATTTGAATAACTGAAATATTATTCTGGAAGAGTAAATGTGCTAGAAAGTTCAAGATAATTTCAGAAAGACACAGAACTTGCCTCATTAAATATCAAAACATAATAAGACTTTGCAGAAATTAAGTAGTGTGACAATGGTATAAGAACAGGAAAAAAAGAATTAATGGTGAAAAATAGAATAGAGAACCTGGTTCATATACAGTGGGAATTGAGTATGATTAAGGTATAGAAAAGATAGATGATTTAATAAAATTTTTGCTGAAATTGGATTATACAGTCAAAAAATAAAATAAAGTTATATTCCTTCTTTCATCACAAACACAAAAATTCCTGGTGAATTTGAAAGTGAAATATGTTTTTCAAAACCTGGGTGGCTCAGTCTGTTGAGACTAAGACTTCAGCTCAGGTCAAGATCTCACAGTTCATGGGTTCAAGTCTGGTGTCGGGCTGTGTGCTGACAGCTCAGAATCCAGATCCTGCTTCTGATTCTGTGTCTCCTTCTCTCTCTGCCCCTCCCCCGCTATGCTCTCTCAAAAATAAATAAATGTTAAAAAAATTAAAAAAACATTTAAAAACGAGGCCAAAATTTAAATAATTATTACATAATCTTGGCAAGCAAGTCACAGAATTCAGAAACAGTAAAGGCAATATTTGATAGATTTTACTATGAAAAACAAAATACAATCTTCACTTGGATATGGCAAATACACCATAAAAAGATAGCTGAAAATCTGTCAAAAAATATTTGCAATCAACATAAGACAAGGGGTAAACGTCAATACTAACTAATGAGCTTGGGGAAATTAATAAGTAAGAAGTCCAACAATCCACTGGAAATGAAATTGCCAATGGATATTACAAGAAAATAAATGTGTGAACACAGGCTTTGGATGAAATTCAGCACTGAAACAAGTCCAGGAAAAAGCCATAATGATAATCAGTTCATGATTATCAGCTGAGGAAACTTATCTAAACCATAGAACATGACTCATTTGTGGGAGGCCATCACCATCATTTTATAAACATTGTGCCTGGAAAGACACTAGAGATACATAAAATGTTGACGATGCCAAAAATTTCAACCCTCATTGGAGCCATGTTACTCTAGTTAATCCTATGGAAAAGGAAGCCAGCTCCAGAAAAAAGAACTAAGATTCTTAGTACTTTAACTCTTTAGTCTCAGGACACTGTTCTCTTATTCTTCTATTTCTCATCAAAAGCTGCTATTCAAAATTGTGATATATTAAGAGTGTAGTTGAAATGCTATTGGATAACGGGTCAAGTAATTTTGGTTCTATTTTTAAGGTCACAACTTAATATATATGATTTTGGAAATGTTATTAGCTTCCTTAATTTCCATCTGCAAAGTGGCAAGAGAATATTTGCTCTCCAAAGGGCATCCTGGAGCTATTATGAATGTTGAGTCAGGGGACAGCAACCTGGAAATGGCCACACTGTAATAAAAACCACAGGGAAATGAATACATACAAGATTTTGAAGATGACAAAATCATTTTTTTTTTTTTAGAGAGAGAGTGAGCACATGAGCAGGGGAGAGGGACAGGGGAGAGAGAGAGAGAGAAAGAGAGAGAGAGAGAAAGAGAGAGAGAGAGAGAGAAAATCTTAAGCAGGATCCATACTCAGTGCAGAGCCTGAAGCCGGGCTCAATCCCACGATCCTGGGATCATGACCTGAGCTGAAATCAGGAGTCAGACACTCGATAGACTGAGCCACCCAGGTGCCCTGACAAAATCATTTTTAAAGATTGAAATTTTTGACCAGTTAGAAAAGTTCAGAGAGAATAGGGAATACATTTGTTTTCTGATTTATACACAGAAAAATTGAAATATGGAGAATTAAGGTAATTTACCTAAATCCATGCCAACAGGTCACTTTTCATTTGTACATACTGTAATAGTATTTCTATTTATTTAAACCACAAAAGGAAGGAGTCACTACATCCTTACTCTTGAAATTACAGCATTTTATTTGGTTAGTGTTATAGATTGAAATGTGTCCCTCCAAAATTCCTATGTTTTAGTCTTAACCTTCAGCATCTCAGAATGTGACTGTATAAAGCCATAGGATCTTTAAAGACATAATTAGGTATAAATGGGGTCATTTAGGTAGGCTCTAATCCAATAGGACTAGTGTCCTTGTAAAAATAGGAAATTTGGAAACAAAAAAGTTCAGTGGGGGGATCATGTGAATATAGGAAGAAGAAGGCCATCTAATCAACATGCAAAAGAATGAAATTGGACCCTTATCTTCCACCACACACATAAAAATCAACTCCAATTAGGTTAAAAACTTAAATATAAGGGCTGAAACTATAAAAGTTCTAGAAGAAAATGGGAAAATCTTCATAATATTGATCTTGACAATGATTTCTTGCCTATGACATCAAAAGCACAAGCAACAAAAGCAAAAATAGATAAGTGGAACTATAACAAATTAAAAAGCTTTTACACAGCAAAGGAAACAATCAACAGAGTGAAGAAAATATTTGCAAACCATCTAACGGATAAGGGGTTAATATCCAAAATACATAAGAAACTCTTACAACTCGATAGCAAGAAGTCCAAATAACCTGTTTTTAAAAATGGACAAAAGACTTGAATAGACATCTCTCCAAAAAAGGTAAAAAATACTCAACAAGTTATGAAAAGATACTCAACATTGCTAATCATTAGGGAAATGCAAGTAAAAAACCTATGAAATATCACCTCATACCTGTTAGGATAGTTACTATCCAAAACACAAAAGATAAGTGTTGGCAAGGATGTGGAGAGATAGAAATCCTTGTACACTGTTGGTGGCGATGTAAAATGGTGAAGTTATCACTGCCAATAGTATGGAAGTGCCTCAAATAATTAAAAATAGAATTATCATATGATCCAGCAATGCCACTTCTGGGTATATCTCCCAAAGAATTGAAATCAGGATCTCAGATATTTTCACTCCCATGTTCACTGAAGTATTGTTTACAATAGTCAAGAGATGGAAACAACCTAAATATTCAGCAACAGATGAATGGATAAAGAAAATGTGGTACACACATACAATGGAATTAATATTCCTTAGCCTTAAAACAAAAGAACGTCGGGGTGCCTGGGTGGCTCAGTTGGTTAAGCATCTGACTCTTGGTTTTGGCTCAGGTCATAAACTCACATTTCATGGATTTGAGCCCCAAGTGGGGCTCCACGCTGACCTGACAGTTCAGAGCCTGCTTGGAATTCTCTCTCCCTTTCTCTCTGCCCTTCCCCTGCTCATGCGCTTTCTCTCCCAAAATAAATAAACAAACTAAAAAAATAGAGAGAGAGAAGGAAATCTTGCCATATACAACAACATGCTGAATCTGGAGGACGTTATGCTAAGCAAAATAAGCCAGTCACAGAAGGACTAATGCTGTATGAGTCCACCTATATGAAGCCTCTAAAATTGTCAAATTCATAAAAACAAAGTAGAATGGCGGTTGGCAAGGGCTGAGGGGAAGGAAAAGAGGGGAGCTGCTGTACAATGGGTACATAGTTTCAGTTACACAAGATGAGTAAGTTCTAGTGAGCTGTTGTATCACATTGTACCTATAGTTAACAACACTGAATTGTGCACTTAAAATTTTTGCAGAAGGGTAGATCTCAGGTGAAGTGTACCTACCACAATTAAAAAAAAATGTTTTAACTATAAAATAAAACATGTTAAAAGATGGCCATCTCTAAGCTAAGAAAAGTGGCCTCGGAAGAAATGAACTCTGCTTACTCTCGAACTCATAACTCTACACTCTAGAGCTGTGTGAAAACAAACCTCTGTTGTGTAAGCTGCCCAGTCTGTGGTACTTGGTCGACAGTGTTTCTTGCCAATGGATATAGACCAGTCCTTCTTGGTTTTGTTAGTCTGTATTTTAAGGGGATATTTTACGAAGCTTAAACTGCATGAACAGGGTCAGTGATATCAGTCTGTTTGACTGAATTAGGAAAATCGTTCTGTCTTTATTGAGAACTAGATTCACACCTTGAAGTGGACTTTTTGAGCCCAAGGTGTGTAGTTTCTAACTGAAGGTGACAAATAGAGAATACATTACCCTGTTGATGGTAACATTTTCCATATTTACTTGTCATGGTTAAGCATACTCACAAGCTTAGGATATTTTCTTAAATCATCAATTGCATCAATTGCATATATACTGCATCAATTGCAGTATATATAATAATCATGCAATTGATTAAGTATATATAATTATATACTTATAAATAAGTAATAAACAAGTAGAGAGGTGACAGTGGTACAAGTTACACATAGGCTGTCTAGGCCCTGGGGGTAGAGGAGAAACAAAGGCATGAGGCTTTGATAAGTCAAACCAGAGTGGTGACAGTAACGACTCCACGGCCAAGCATGGGCTCTTCCACTAATGCCTCAGTCCATTTTCAGAGAGACGGTCTCTGATGGAGCCAGCGTGACCATATTATGACTCACTGGCGGCACAACATGGCTGCCCTTAGGGCAGGCGCTCCTCCCTTGCCCCATGACCGGGAGGGCAGTAGGTTTCCTGTGTCCTCATCGGGGCTACTGATGTGCTGTTTCATATAAAGGGGATGTAAATGGAGTAGACTCCATGACTGACATTTCTAATGTAGATCCTTTCTCCAGACCCACCCCTTGTTTGGAGATCCAGGCTCGACATCTAACGATAAACAAGATTTGCTTATTAGTAATCCTCCAGCCTTCTGTGGTATGTCATTTCTCATCTTTCTGTTTGTGGATACAGAGCCCTCCTAGACTGCCCCTAGCGTGCACACCTTTTTACATTCATGCATTCAATAGCCGCTCCGAGAACTTTTATATAGGTGGAATCAAAAGCCTCAGGAGGTCTCTGGCCATCTTACCTGGGCTGGCCTAGGATCTGTTTTCATTTGACTCCTTTGCACAGCCCGTTCCACTCAGAGACCACAGACAGAATGAGAAGGGTTATTATTTTTCCGTTCACTAAAAGATTTACAAATGCAGACAGGATCACACCCCAGAGGCTGAGAAACAACACTCCTGTGAATTCCTAAGAGAAAAACAAATTGTTGAGATTTTTTTTCCATCTGCGGTTCTTTATAACTCACTAGCATAGCAAATACTGAAACTAAGGAAACAGGGTTTTATAGCTAAATGTTTCTCAATACTGCATTTGAACAAAAGAATTTATAGGGTTCTTCACCTGCCTCCTTCAATGCTCCATTTAGCATATATATTCCTGAGTCCAAAGTAACTGTACACACTAGGCATAATTCTTTCTGATGTACAGACCCCCACCTGATTCTCTGCAGAGAATAGGATTGGGAGCCCAGGAGTCTGTAGAATCTGCTGCCCAGAGCAGCATCTCTACCTTCTACTTTATCTAGAAAAAAAAAAAGATGGGGTGCCTTGAGTGGCACAGTTAGTTGAGCCTCCGACTCCAGCTCCTGTTATGATCTCATGGTACATGAGTTCCATGAGTTCAAGCCCCGCATGGGGCTCACTGCTGTCAGTGCAGAGCCCTGCGCTTCGGATCCTCTGTGTCCCTCTCTCCCTGCCCCTCTCCCGCTTGCATGCAGGTACATGCCTGCATTCTTACAAAAAGAAAGAAAACATTAAAAAAAAGAAAACCAAACATAAAAACTTTGGAGAAAAGTGATGCCTGGTCTACGTTCATGCCGGTTGGCATTTCTGCCATCGTGCTCCATAGCACTTGTTCAATGTCCTCAAACAATTAGAGGTTGTCAATGGATGAAGACTTTCACTACCTCCATAACTATCTGGGTGAGGCTCTCCTGTTAATACATTTCTTTTAGTCCTAATGTTACCAACTCTCTTCCGGGGCAACCTTTCTCTCCTTCCTAGGTGGCTTTAAATTTTATTTTTTAAAATAAAGTACTAGTGTTTAGATAGGTGCCAACACAAAACGCAGCCTAGGATCCAAATTAATTTTTAACCAAAGCTAGGTAGGGGTTCAACTGAGCTTTGAAATACTAGTTATATCCCCGTCCCTGTAGGCAGGAAAGAGGGGATTGTAGCATGGGCTGCTAACAGATAGCCAGTTTCAGGGGTAGAAAACCCCAAAGACAGGTGGCACAGAATGAAGACCTCACAAGGAAACCAAGCCTATTCTCTAAGAAAAATGCCAGCCTGTCAGTCTTTTTTTTTCACTGTTGCACGTCCCTGAGAACCAATTACTTAGCCAGGCATGCCGTCTGCAAAGTAAAATCCTGTGACCAGAGTATAGTCACCTCTCCTTCTGTCCAACATTCTAAACATGGAGAAATCTAGATATGGATGCTAGAAAATCCCATCAGATCCCACTGTCCAAAATAAAGCCCAGAAGTTCTAGAGTTAATACAAATAGTATAATGACTAAAGATTTCAATAAGGTCTGACCAAGATAGAGTAATCTATGTCCCTGTGAATTGAAAGGTTGGTGCTTTTTTCCAAATTTCTAAGAAGGAGCTGGATTTTTAAAATAATCATTATAACAACAAGAACAATAAATCACAAGTCCTTTTCTTCTCTCCTTCCCTAGTCTTCCATTTTTATCTTTCATTGCCATTGTTGTTGTCATTCTTGTTTTTAGCTTTTCCTCATCTTGGTGATTCTTTTTCTTTTTCTCTAAATTTCTCGGAAGAGAGAGAGATAGTATTGACTGAAACCGAGGGCAGTGCTGGGGACACAGTGGGCTTTCTGAGAGGTGAATCAATAGTGATGACAGAGTGTGATCTGGCTGGGATTTTGTTAATGAAATGTTCCCCTCCCCACAGCTACAGGAAGAAGATGAATTGGAAATGGTAGCTCACAGCAGGCTATTCTGACCTAAGCACCCTTTCTCATTCAACCTTTGGAAGGAAAGGATGACCATTTACTTGAATGGAACCCTTTTGCGTTCCCATCCCATTGAAGGCTCAGAGTAGTTGGACATATTAAGCTCTCTGAGGCCCAAGGGCATTGAATTGAGCCCAATAATAATTTTCTGAGAATCTCATTTGCGTTTAACTTTCAGATTCAGGGGCACACCAAAAAAGAGTTCCAAGCTGCGACTTGGGTGGGCGAGAAGAATATGTCTTATGGTAGAGATATCATTAATTTTATTCCTGTGGGTGGGCGGTGGTAGTAGAGAAATAAGCATTAGTGGTTGCGGAAAAGTGATGAATAAAAGGCCCCATCCTTGGTGTTAGGAGGACTCTGTTTTAGAGCCATCTTGTTGCTAGCTAAGTGCTTTCATTTAACATAAAATCACGTAACAACTGGAAAATACCCAAGAATATCTTTGAATTCCTTTCTCACTTTTTTATTCTATGTCACACCAATCCAGGAGGCCAAGGATCCTCAAAGAATGGAGTTACAGGGCTATTACATGAGACAAGATGACTGAAAACAGTTCTCTCCAACTCAGAGCTTTGCATACCCGCAGATGACATTGAGCATTTCACATGAGACTCCACGTTGATGGTGATGTTCTCCTTTCATATATTTCAGTCAATTTGTTAGTTTGGGGATATTTTTTAAAAATCTCTCTTCTCTTCTTTTTTCCATCTCCTACACAGCTACCACGTCAATTGTTTTTTCTCACCAAATATGCCCTCATGTGATACCCCACACACAAGTGTGAAAATGACTTGGTCTGAATAGGCATTTACACAGCAGGTAAATTCCATCATGGTTGGATGGGAGATTTGGTACCTTATTTCTTCTTGAATGTTCTATTAATAATGACCCAAACTAATTTTTTTCCCAGTATTTTCTCTTCCTTAAGCTTTTAGAGGTAGTTGTCACTAACAAGAAGCCAAAGGAAAATATAGTCGCAGTGTCTGCTTTTAGGATTTAGGTTTTTCTGTACGTTTTTAAATCATTAATGGTGGGTGTCTTGGGGAAAAAATTCTTTCAGTAGTCCTCTGAAAAGATTAAAATCTACTTATTTGGTGAATACTTATTGAAGATTTATTATGTGCATAGCACTGTAATAGGCACTTTGGAGAAATATGAAAAAAATATGTACAAAGCATTGGTAGAGTCTTCTAGTTTTCTATTCAATATCCCTTTAATCATTTTCGTCATACCCCAACCATTAGCAAGTTATGCCATCCCTATCTTCAAAAGAGATTCAAAGTCTGATCCTCCAGTCATCATTATCTTTTAACTAGATTATTCCAATAGCTTCCTAACTGACCTCTCAGTTTCTCCTGGATCTTCCCACTGTCTATTCTCTATGAAGAACTAGAGTGATTCTTTGAAATCTCACCAATCGCTTTGCATCTGACTCACTGGAAAAACATTGTTCTAGAGTTCCTACTCCCTGGCCTCTCCCTGCTACTATGACTTCATCTCCTACTGCTCCTGTCTTTCTCCTCCATTCCATCCCATCAGTCCTCTCTTTACTCAAACATGTCAAACACCTTCCTTCATCAGGGCCTTTGCACTCCCTCTTCTCTTGCCTAAAGTGTTCTTCCCTCAGATATCTGCATATCTTGCTTTCACACTTCTTTCAGGTCTCCACAAAAAAATTATCTTATAAGTGAAGGCTTTCCTGACTACAAGATTACTGGATTATTTGCCTACTTACTTTGTCCATGAACTATTGTTTTTAAATTTTTTTAATTTTCATTTATTTTTGAGAGAGAGAGAGATGCAGTGTGAGCAGGGGAGGAACAGAGAGAGAGGGAGACACAGAATCTGAAGCAGGCTCCAGGCTCTGAGCCATCCGCACAGAGCCCGACGCGGGGATCGAACTCACGAACCATGTGATAGTGACCTGAGCCAAAGTTGGACACTCAATCGAGAGAGCCACCCAGGCGCCCCTGTCCATGCACTATTAATGTGAGGTCCATGAGGGTAGAATCTTTATGCATTTTGTTCATTGTTTTATTCCTAGGAACTAGAACAGGGTCTGGCACATAAAATATGATCAATACATATTTGTGGAACCAATTTTCTCCTTTCTTACTAACAAAACATGAAGTTTATTCAAAATTGTAATGTAACCTAAAACACTGCATTTTCACAGCCTGTCTTGACTGGATTTAAGCCTAAGTCATTGGGTGGGTAGGGAGCTTTTGGAGAGCCCAATGAAAGGGAATGACTCATCTGGGAAACATTATTTTGTTGTTCCCTATTTCCTCTTCATTCCTGCCTAAATGTAGATTTGATGGCTGAAACTCCAACAGCTATACCGTGTTAATGAAGACACTCTAATGTTGATAGCCACAGTTTAAGGAAGACAAAGCATAAGGATAGAGTCTGAGTCTCTCTGATGAAAACCAGTCCTAGGCTGCTTGTCATATTATTTCTTTATAAATTCCACCGTGTTTAATTCACTGTTATTTCAGGTGTCTGTAACTAGCAAACAAGCAGAATTCCTAACGGATGCAATGGCCATTTTCCTTCAGAAGCATATATTCATTTAAGAAGAGAAAGTATAGGGCACCTGGGTGGCTAAGTTAGTTGAGCACCCAACTTTGGCTCAGGTCATGATCTCGCATTCATGGATTTGAGCCCACGTCAGGCTCTGTGCTGACAGCTCAGAGCCTGGAGCCTGCTTCGCATTCTGTTTCTCCCTCTCTCTCTGCTCCTCCCGCACTCATGCTCTGTCTCTCTCAAAAATAAATAAAACATTAAAAATTAAAATAAATAAAAAGAAAGAGAGAAAGAAAGAAAGAAAGAAAGAAAGAAAGAAAGAAAGAAAGAAAACAATGGGAATAAGAAAAGCTACAAAGAATCTGGTCTTGGGAAACACAGAGTAAGTGTGGCCAAACAGACTATTGAGAGAGGTGAGAGACAAACATCAGGCTTAGTTTCTCAGGGAAGGTGAAGGGTCTGGCTTCAGACATACTTAATTTAGTCTGTCAGACTACTACCCAAATGCAGCTGCCTGGTAGATGCCTGGAGATGCAGAGGTGGCCCTTGGAAAAGAAGTCAGAATTGGAAAATTAGGTGGGGCAGACCCCGAAGGGTATGTTAATAATGGGTTAGGCAGCTGTAGACAGCAGCAATTGGTAGTCCATAGGAGAGGATTCTGAAAGCATCAGACTGGGACCAATGAACAAGCAGATTGGAAACTAGAAGCTCAAGGAGGCCAACAGAGAGTGGTTCAAGTGTTAGAAGGTAGACAATTGTGTTCAAAACAAAATAAAACAACTTTAGAAAAAAAACAAACACCAAAAGCAAAAGCAAAAGGAAAATGAGAAAAAGAGGACTGGATTGGGTGATTGGTTGCCTCGGGAGCTTTGTGAGTGCAGCTTCTGAGGTGAGGAAAGGCCACTGGGAGTAAGGAAGCCAGCGACAGGGAGAGAGGCAGCCCGAGGTGAGCCCAACTCGAAGAGTTTGGTGGCAGGGAGCCCCTAGCTTGAGAGGCAGCAGGATCCGAAAGCAGTTTTATTCGGTGCCTTTAAAAGAGATCTTTATGTTTGAAGGTAAAGGCAAAGAAATCAGTACAAGAAAGATTGATGCTGTGGGGAAGGAAAGAGATAAATGCAGAAGGAGTTTACAAAGAAGATCTGCTCCTTTGAGGCCAGAGAGAATGTTAAGGGCTCAGAGATATTTTCAAGGTGGAAAATGAGGGATCACCTTTGGAAGGAGATTGCTTTATCCATTCAATAAGAGAGCTGCTGAGAACTGAATTAAAGAGAAATGGAATGAGATTAAGAAGAGTGAAGAAGTTTTCTGTGGCTCCTGGGGAGGGGGTCTTGGCAAACCTGTTAGTGTCGTAGTTACTAAGTAGTTTGTGGTGGTGATGATGTACGCAGAAAGGTGAGAAGAGTAATTTCAAGTTGGAATAGGAAATCCAATCGCCGCTCAAAGCCAGCATTAAAATTAATCCTAAACTTTAACTTTCATCAATTCAGAATCAATTAGAATTCTTTTAAGGGGTCAGGAAAATGTGGCCTCAGAGCAAGAACTAGAATAATCTCAGGCCAAAATTAGAGGAAGTAACTTTCAGAGGGGAGGCAATTCATGTTCATCTGCATTCTCAGTAGTGACGGAACTAAAATATAAGCTCCATGAAAGTACGCACTTTGCTTTACTACTGTATTTCCAGCACTTAGACTAGCAAGGCACACAGAAAACACTCAATGAGTATTTACTGACTGATTGTTGAATGGATACATTCACGAAGGTTGTAATCATGTATTCTCTCTGCTCCAAACCACTGTTACTTTGAGTTACTGTTTACACACGTGCACACACACGCATACACACTCTTTTGCATATTTTATAAAGTTTCTCTTTTTTATAAACTTTATTTATTTATTTTGAGAGACAGAGTATGTGTGAGCACTTGCATGTGCGAGTGGGGTAGGTGCAGAGAGAGAGAGAATCCCAAGCAGGCTCTGAGCTGGCCGCACAGAGCCTGATGGGACTGATCTCATGAACCATGAGATCACGACCTGACCCGAAATCAAGAGTCAGATGCTTAACCGACGGAGCCACCTAGGCACCCCTATTTTATAAAGTTCCTTAAAGGACCCAAGTGCTCCCTTCTTGAATTGAGTATCCTAGGCACCCTTCTGTGGTTCTGCCTACATGGTTCCAGGTGACGATGGTTGATGGGACTCCTGAATTTCACCTGTGCTCACAAGCACAAGAGCTTAAAGACTCGGTTCAATGCCAAGATGAAGGCTCAAAGATAACAAAAGGAACATAAAGATCACCTACCTCTCCATCTATGGTAACTTTTATAGAACAATGGAATCATATGATAGACATTGTTTTATAACTTTTCTTTTGTTAACTTAATAGCATCCTGGCCATGTTTTCAGATCCGTAAATGTGGATCTACCTCGTGATTTCCTATTGGGGTTGCACTCTCATGAGTGTACCATAATTTACTTAGACATTCTGTTACTGATGGGCATTTTCACAGTTTCTGTTACAACCTCTGATCCAGTGAGCATGTTTGTACACATATCTTTTTAGGCTTGTGACACTTGAGACACGATGAAATCCTAAAGGTAGCTTTGTCACTGACAACTTTTTCATCAAACATTATACCCAGTAAGTCCTTAGCAACCTGCAAATGCTTCTTTTCCAGAACTTTGCCCACATTGGCTCTTAATAATCTTTTAAATTTTAGCCACAGAGAAGCAAAATGACTTCTGTTTTAAAATTTGTGTTTCCTAAATGTAAAATTAAATTAAAATTAAATTAAATTAAATTTGTGTTTCCTTAGTTACAGCTAATGTTTACCATCTTTTTCTATGTTTGTTGTCATTTGTGTTTATTTTTGTGTAAACTTCCTGTTCATATCTATTGCTCAATTTCCTATTAGATTGGCTTTTCCATGTTTATATCTGTATCCATATCTATATTTATATGTACTTGTATATCCTATGTTTATATAAATGCATTTTGTATTTGTAATCCTTTATGTGTCATATATTACTATTGTTTTCTCCTAGTCTGCCATTTTTATTTTTGTTTATGTATTCTTTGCTTTAATAATGTTTTTAACACTCATATAATTATATTTATTATTAAGTTTTTGCTGAGAGATTTTGGATTTTAAGTTTTCCCAATACCAAACTTAAAAAAATTATTTCCTGTACATTTTCTTCTAATACTTCTATCATTTTTTTATATTTAGATCTCTAATCCAGATGAAATTTATTTTTTTATTTTTTTACAATTCAAGCTATCATCTGTTTCCTTAAATACAGATATCCAGTTGCTTTAACACAAGTTGCATCAATCCATTTTCCCCCAGGATATAAACTACTATTGTTAGTACATGTTAAATTTCCAATTGTTTTTGAGTTTCTCCAGATTCTGCTCCTGTAATTGCTTTATCTGATAGTGCTAACCTTTCATTATAATTCATTTTCTAAACTATATTGGCTATTCTCACTCACTTATTCAAGGGATTCCACAGTCAGTTTGTCAAGTTAAAAATTAAACACATATATGAAATAATTGGGATTGGTACAGAATCATCTTAAATTTATATATTTAGTGTTTCCATCTGAGCATATGACATATCTCTCTATTTATTCAAACATTAATTATTTCATGTCTTCAGAACAATTTTGGTATTTTTATTGTTCTTTTGGGCACCACTTTATACTAAGGAACTAACACTGTGTTAATAGATTTTTTTTTTTAAGTGTGTGAGTCATCCTTAAAAATAGTGTCTTATTGTTTTAATTATTTTCTGCATTTGATTTACTGATGTTTTGTTTAGAAATTTTTGTATATATATAAGTGCTAACCTACCAGCCTATTTCTTCCAGTGTTAATATTTTTGGCTTTGATGTTTCTGTTGACTTTCTCGTCTGAATAACGTGGAAATTACCTGTTTCTGGAGGGTTAGGTTTACTCTGATCCTGGCACACTTTCAAAGAGTAGATCTTTGACAAACCTCAGTTTCCTGTTTGGATTTTAGACAATTTAGCTTATATATCTTTTCCTGAGTGTTTTCCCCATTTTATTTTGACTATTTTCATTCAGTCTTGACCTTCAAATTTTTGGTGAAAGGAACACAAAATAATTACTTAAAATTTTGGAACTTATTTAATAACTGTTGTAGTTCTTTCCTATTTCATTCCTAATATTGTCTTTTTTCCCCCTTCTTTTATAGTTTTCCTTAGTATATTAAGTATTTATCCATTAAATTCAGTTATTTGAAGAAACTTATCTTAGTTTCATGTATAAATTTTATTTTTTAATTTTTAAAAATATTTTTATATTTTTATATTTCTTTTTAATTTTAGCTTTAAATGAATTCTTTCCTTCTATTTCCTTTTGGTTTATTTTATATTTTCTTCCTTCTATTCCTAGTTTGTGGAGAGTTTTTTTTTTTTTTACCATAATTGTATGTTAGATTTTATCAAAACTTTTTCTGTACCTATTTTGAGGTGATCATACAATGTTTATTTTTGTATCTGTTAATATGGGGTTACCGATTCTTAGATGTTAAGCCAACATGGCCCAAGAATGCCCTTAATGGGTTATCCTTTTCTATATTGTTGAATTTAATTTGCTAATTTTTTTGTTCAGTTTCCTAATGTGTTCATGTGGGATGTTGGTGTGTAGTTTTCTTACATCTTTGATTTAGTATTAGAGTAATGCTGGCTTCTTAGAATGTTTTCTTCTCTTATAACTTCTGCAAAGACTTTGTGTAGAATCGATGTTATTTCTTCCTTAAATATTTGATAGAATTCACTAATGAAATCATTTGACCTGAGTTTTCTTTGTAGGAAGTTTGTTAACTACAAATCAAATTTTCTTTGTCAATAATGGTGACCACAATAATGCCTCATCTGTTTTATTGCTTATTATGTGCCGGACATTGTGAAATTTGTATGAAAATGTCAGTGCTTACAACATTCTTATGAAGTTTGTGGGATCATTCTTCTCACTTTTAGACTAAGTAACTATGTCTTAGGGGAGCTCAGTAAGTTGCCAAAACACACAGTAAATAATAAAGCAAGGCTTAAAATTCATGTCTTTCCTACAGAACCCATTAAGCACATATTGATTATAACTTTTTCATTTTAGTAATAGGCAGTGAGTAGGAAGTATAGTCTCTAATTCCTTTGTTTACTTATTCATCTATTCATTTCTTGCTGTCATTCAACAAGCATGCTTACCATGGTGCTTTACTACATGGCAGTCTCTAGGTACAGGGCATGCTTATTAGAGACCCAAGAAAAGAGGTAGGGATAAAGGGCAAGTTCCTGAGGATGAGTGTAAATGTATTCTATACACATTCAGTGGAAGATTTTCTGCATAGATCCTCAGGAATGCTTACCTCTGCCAGAATTACAGTATTTTGATGAACTTCTTTCCTATCTAACTCTTCCCTGAACTCTTTCTAACCTCAGTCCCATGATTCAATATTTCCTCATGCTTAAGAAACTTTTTTACCTGGATGCCAGTTCAGTGTATTACCACCAATAAAATCACGCCATTCCTTGACAAATAAAGACAGAAAGTAAACAATGTTAGACCCTATATACCAGCTGCCATGCTAGGGCAAACCAAAATTCTCTGATGTGGAAATTTTCAAGAAGCAATTGAAACTAAGTCTACATAATTTCCTTAGCAATCAAAAAGACAGACAACCCCCCAAACCCTGGCCCCACCCAATAGTTTTTGGTTTCTCACCAACAGTCCTGAAGTATTATAGACTGACAGATGTCTAACATTTATCGTCTTGCTAGGTACAGTAGAGATAGAATAAAATCATCTGTGGAGCTCCTAGGAGATTCTCAACTATTTTTTTCTCTTACTTGACACCAGTTGTCTCTTTCCTTTAAATATTTTTCAGTTGGGTTAAAGGAAGCTAGAAGATGTTCTTACACTTAAAAAATAGTTGTTGCCAGGAGGGTTTTTCCCACTTTGAAAAATAATGCAGTGTGCCTCCAAACAAATTCGTCACAAGAACTGGAAGCCAAGAGGCTAAAAACAAACAAACCAAAAACAAAACAAAAAAATGCTCAGCCCTAACATCTGCTTGGGTATATGTTCATGCTTGGTAGAAAAAATTAGGCCCACATCTGTTATCGCTGTCTAGGGTCATATTATGCGATCTATGCTTTGATAGGTCTGATTGGAAAGCTGGACCCAGGAAGAGATAGCATTACACTTGTACCCAATGACTCCTTGGATTGTCAGAAATTTGGCTTTAAGTTACAGACTGTGGGGGCACTTGGGTGGCTCAGTCAGGTAAGTGTCCGACTCTTGATTTTGGCTCAGATCATTATCTCACGGTTATGGGGATCGAGCCCCACATCAGGCTCCACACTGAGCATGGAGCCTGCTTAAGATTCTCTCTCTCTCTCTATCTCTCTCTCTCTCTCTGCCCCTCTCCCCTGCTAGCACTCCCTCTCTCTCAAAATAAATAATAAACGTTAAAAAAAGGGAACTTTAAGTTATGAACTCTGCTCTCAAATCTCCTGACGAACTACAGTAGACCATCAGATGGTGATATACACAATTTTAAGGCATAAAGCATTCTTAAAAAAACTTTAGTCTATGACATCATGTTTTAAATGAGGGAACTGAGACAAAAGAAGCCTAATTAATTCAGCCAAAATCCAACTTCTAGGTAGTAGTAGAACTCAGACTAGAGCTGAGTAGATCTAATGACTGAGAACTAGATCTCATGACTGGGACAATATATATTTTCCTCTACACCACACAACCTTTATACAGGTAAGAAATGTGGAAGGGTAAGAATAACACTGGAAAAAAGTCAAGCCTCTTTGGTTCTCTGTGTACCTGAGGATTCCAGAACCTGCTTTACTCCAACTCAGATAGAACTTCTTTTTTAATTTTCTTTTTCTTTCTTTGTTTCTTTCTTTCCTTCTTTCTTTTTAGAGACAGAGAGAGAGATAGAGGGAGTATGTGCGTGTGTTATCAGGGGAGGGGCAGAGGGGGAGAGAGAGAAAATTTTAAGCAGGCTTCACACCCAGCACAGAGTCCAACTTGGGGCTCAATCTCATTACCATGACATCACGACCTGAGTGGAAATCAAGTCAGACACTCGACCGACTGAGCCATCCAGGCACCCGTATTTCTTTCTTTTTCTTAAGTAAGTTTTTAACTTTAATTCCAGCATAGTTAATGTACAGTATTTTATTAGTTTCAGGTATACAATATAGTGATTCAACAATTCTATGCATTACTCACTGCTCATTATGGTAAGTGTACTCTTAATCCTCATCACCTATTTCATCCATCCGCACCCATGTCCCCTGTGGTAACCATCAGTTTGTTCTCTATGGGTAAGGGTCTCACATAGAATTTATATCAAGTAATGAAAGATGTTATGGGGCAAACTTGAAAAGATATGCATAATCAGGATATGGTAACAAAACTTCTGAAGATGAAATGAAATAATACACATAAAACTACTTAGAGCTTAATAGATGCAAACAGTACCTGGAACACGTAGGCATGTACTTAACATTTGTCACATCAATGAGCATTTATCTCTTTTCCCAGCTATGTTGAGAGTAAAAGAAGCTGTCTCCCAGAGTGAGTACATTTCCGTAGGGAAGAGTGTGTCCCTAGCGCAAACTTAACACTTTCGGCTCACTAACTGGGACTCCTAATTTTTAGCTGCTCAGTGGTGGCAGGTAGATGGGGCTGGGCTCTCTCTGCTGATGGAGAAGGACAACTGGGCTTCTGTTTGTGGGGTGGTGGAGACAGCCAGGGGCATGCTTCATCAGCTGGCTGCTGCCACCATGCTACTGCATAACAAACAACCACAAAGCTATGGTGAAACCAGTTCATTGACAGAGCAGAGAGGAGGAAGGTGAGATGCCAAGGGGAAAAAGGGGAAAAAGGGAGGATGAGGTCTTTAAGGGAATGTTTTCATGGAAGAGTAATACAGGAATAGAATTTTACTCTCCCTTCCTCTTAAGAACTAAAGGCACTGAGCTGTCTTAGAAACAAGTATCACCAATCACGGTCTCCATCTCTTCATAAGACAGTGACTAAGAAGACTATGTACCGAAAATACTACTTCTGTTAGAGTGCCCTGTCATTGCTGTATACGAAGAAGTGAATACAGGTTTACAAATCAGACAGATATGGGTCTTAATACTGGTTCCTGCCTTAGTAGACCTTGTACAATATATCAGGAAGCCTTGATTGCCCTATCTGTCAAATGGCAATGAGAGTAGGACTTACTCAGAGGGCTTGTGAGCATATGTATATGAAACACCTTACTTAGGGCCTACCTTCTCATATTTGGTTTAGTCCAGCTGCTAAAACATCACCAAGTTACACCAGATCTATTCCTCTTGAAAGTCCTACCACAAGCCCGACTTTCATGGGTGGAGACAGTATCTTATCAGACTAACACGACACAGCTCTATTTTTTCTCTTATTCTTTTGGCTACCAGTTTGGTAGCCACCATCGCCCATGGCAGCACATAGACATGTAGTAAGAATTCAGTAAGTTCTACTTAGCCCTCTGTGGTTATACTGCAAGCAAATACTTAAAATTAAAGAGCAAAATAGGTCACTAACTAAAAGCAACTGGAGAGTTGACAGGTTGGTAGGTAGCCAGAGTGGTGAGATGTTCGCTTGAGTGAAACAATAATGGAGAATCGTTGACTGTGAGAAATGATGAGACAGTGTCAATCCCTCTTCTCAAACCTTCTAGGCCAATGACATTATTTGCAGCAAACAGAGTTATGAAGCAAGAAATCAGTGAACATTTGCTAATGATATTGGAAGAAAAATCCAGTAAAAACCAGCAGTAATCGAGGATTGTACTTGCCATACAAAGGCTGATTTGGGAGTTCTGACTTGATCTAAATGTTGCTAAAGTATAAAATATTATGGTGCCTATAATAATACATGAGTCAGGAAATATTATTTTAAGTTAAAAATTTTTATTTTGGGGGCCGCTGGATGGCTCAGCTGGCTTCCAACTTTGGGTCAGGTCATGATCTCACTGCTCCTGAGTTCGAGCCCCACATTGGGCTCTTTGCTGACAGCTTGAGCCTGGAACCTGCTTCAGGTTCTGTCTCCCTCTCTCTCTGCCTCTCCCCTGCTTGTGCTATCTCACTCTCTCCCTCAACAATAAATAAACATTAAAAAAATTTTATCTGACATAATTGTAGACTCATGCAGTTTTAAGAATTATAGATTCAGGGGTACCTGGGTGGCTCAGTTGGTTAAGCATCTGACTTTGAACTCGCAGTTCATGTGTTCAAGCCCCGCATTGGGCTCCATGCTAACAGCTCAGAGCCTGAAGCCTGCTTCAGATTCTGTGACTCTCTCTGCCCCTCCCCTGCTCACACTCTGTCTCTCTCTCATAAATAAACATTAAAAAAATTATAGATTCATATGCAGTTGTCAGAAATAGTACAGAGAGAGCTCACGTAGCCTTTATCCGGTTTCTCTCAATGGTAACACCTTGCAAAGCTATAGTATAACATTACAACCAGGATATTGACATTCATGTGGTCAAGATACAGAACAGTTCCATTACCACAAGGATGCCTGGGGTTATCTTTTTAGAGTCACCCTCCCGCCTTCTGTCCCCATTCTCTCCTTAGCCCCTGATCCGATTTCTGTAATTTTATTCTTTCAAAATGTTATACATATGGGAACATACAATGGAAATGAGGTAACCTCTTGTGATTGGCTTATTTACTCAGCCCAGTTCTTTGGGTTTGCAACCAAGTTGTTGGGTAAATCGATAGTTCACTGGTATTTATTGCCAACTAACCTTCCATGGTACAGATGTACCACAGATTGTTTTCCCATTCACCAGTTGAAGGACATCTGAGTTGTTTCTAGTTTGGAGATACGATGAATAAAACTGCTATAAATAGTCTCGCACAGATTTACGTAAACACAAGTCTTCATGTCTCTGGATGAGTGTTCAGGCGTGCAATTGCTGGCTTCTATGGTGGTTACATGCTTAATTTTGTTAAAGAGCACCAAACTGTTTTCCAGAGCGCCCGAACAATTTTACATCCCCATCAGCAATGTATGAATCATCCAGTTTCTCCACATCCTGCCAGCATTTGGCGTTGTCACTATTTTTTATTTTAACCATTCTGATAAGCGTGTAGCGATATTTCATTGCAGTTTTAATTTGCATTCCCTAATGGCTAATAATGTGGAGCACCTTTTCATGTGCTTATTTGCCATCTGTATATCTTTGGCGAAATGTCTCTTCATATCCTTTCCCAACGTTCTAATTGGATTGTTTACTTTTTTACCGTGGAGTTCGAGTTTTGAAAGCAATTTATATATTCCAGATGCTAGCCTTTGTCAGATACGTGGTTTGCAAATATATTCTCCCACACCATCGTTTGCATTTGCATTTTCTTAGCAGAATCTTTTGCTGGGCAAAGTTTTTAATTTTGATGGGGTAAAATTTATAAATTTTTCCCTTTGTGGATGATGCTGCTGGTGTCAAGTCAAAGAACTCTGCCTGGTCCCAGCTCCCAGAGTTTCTCTCTTGTTTGTTCCTTAAAATTTTATAGTTTCACTTTAAAGCCCACAGTGAATTTTGAGATACTTTTTATAAGGTGTGAAGTTTAAGTAAATGTTTGGGTCTTTTTGTCTCTTTTTTACACCCCATTTGTTAACATTTATTTATTTATTTTGAGAAGGAGGGAGAGAGAGAGAGAAAGAGAGAGAGTGCGTGCACAAGTGGGGGAGGGGCAGAGAGAGAGAATCCCAAGGAGGCTCCATGCTGTCAGCACAGAGCCCCACGCGGAGCTCGATCCCACAAACCGTGACATCATGACCTGAGCTGATATCAAGAGTGGGGTGCTTAACTGACAGCCACCCAGGCACCCCGGGGTCTTTTTATTATTATTTTTTTTAACTATGGATTGCCTCAGTGCTACTTGCTGAGAAGGCTAAGCTTCCTTCATTAAATTGCAGTGCACCTTTGGAAAAAACCCAGTTTGGCGTATTTGTGTGGGTTGTATTCTCTTTCTGAATTCTCTACACTGTCTCATTGGTTCATGTCCATTTACGTCTGTCAATATTGCACAGTCTCAATCACTGTAGCTATAACAAGTCTTAATAACGGATAGATTGCTTCAACCCACTTTATTTCTCTATGTCAAGATTGTTTAGCTATTATACGGTATGTGCTTTCCCATATAAATTTTAGAATAAGCTTTTCTATATGTACAAAAAATCCTGCAAAAATATTAATAGGAATTACATTAAATCTGCATATCAGTTTGGGGAGAATTGACATCCTTATTATGTTACTTTTTCAATCAATGAATAGAATACATTCTCCATTTATTTAGGTTCTTAGAAAATTTCCTTCATCAGAATTGTATAGTTTTCAACATATAGATCCTATACATGTTTTGTTAAGTTTCTATCTAAGTATTTAATTTCTTTTGAGGTTGTTAGAAGTGGTATTGTGTTTTTAGTTTTGCTTTCCACATGTTTGCTGTGAGTACATAAAAATGAAATCAATTTTTGCATGTTGATCTTATAAACTGACATTTTAAGAAAGCAATTTTATTTCACAATATTTGTTAGTATTCTATCCTGTGGAAATAACATCACATCATGGGGGATATTAAAGTGTAGTTAATTACCACCTATATTTTGATGGTGTTCATTCCATTCAATTTACCCCAGCAGAGGTTCAAAGTGAAAACCATGAGAAAAAATAACATGAATCCACAGATTATACAGCATACTTGAAGAACTGATGAGAAGTTTGGCAAAGGGAAAAAACTGTTGGATGAAAGGAGTCTGAACAGTATATCAGGGTGCACGGCACCCAGGCCTTGTGTTTGAAATACCTGAGCTGTTTGGCACTCCTGATTTTCTCTGTGGCTCAAGCAAGTCTCTGAATGATTTCCTCCTCCATCAATGGTTCGCATAAGTCCTTTCTGCCCCAGAAACATATTTTAGAATCCAAAGAAATCACACTTGTGGACAGGCTTTGGAAACACGGAAATACTACACTAACATAAGCTTTGAAAGCATTCTTTCCTCCAGTGATTTAAATCATTAAGAGACATTTTCCACTTGGAAAATGATTTTTAAGTTTTATCATAAAGGTGAGATGTGTCTGATCAAGGTAGTCTGCCTACAAACAGCCATGTTTCTGGGGAACAGGAGTTAATTACATCACACCATGTATGAGCGAGTGCCCCTTCCATCCAGGCCAACTGGGCATTATTACAAGTGAGTAATTGCACTGCTTTTCATCACTCGCCTAAATCATTAGAACACAAGATTATTAAACCAAGACCCTACCAATTTAGCTGCTCAAGGATGGAGTCTATTAGACCATCTGCTACCTTATCAACACCAGACACAGCAAGTCCAGGCAACTTTATACCCAACATGTAGCATCTTACCGTTTCCAACCGATCCATATACTATTTTTTAAGTGATGGTTATTTAATTGCTAGAGCTAACAAGCAATAACAACTGCTTCTCGGCTGTTAGTAAGATTTGCCAAAAGTGGACTGTTTGGTTCAGAAAGAACCATCGCATAACGTAAGGGTATTTCAAATCATGTTGTTCAGGGTAGTGTCTGGAAAGACTACTTCAGGAAGCACACGTGTTGGAACACAGATTTGTGACCTCACTGTCCTCTCTCTGCTGTAGTGCTTTCGATAGTGCTTTCACTATGTGGAGGCTCAGTTATTTTAAAAGGTGAACAGGAAAAGAGAAATGTGGACTCTAGAAAATATTTGCATTTATTTTTACCTTTTCTCTTCTAGTCCCTCCTCTCTACCTTATGTCTCATCTCTCTATGAATGCGGAAGTCATTTCTATATTGTTCTCTATCATTTACAGCACCTTGTAAGTGCTTAACAAGTATTTCATGAACAGATGAGTGTTGTTAAATGAATATATAGGTGTACACACATATCTAGGAAATGAGGCAAGGGATGATACACACACAGCTTGGTAGGAGGAGAACAGGTTTACAGGAAGCAAACAGGCCACTCTCACCACTTCCACTTCCACTTCCATGACTTTCGAGGATCAGAAAGTCTGGGAGAAATTACCTAGGTGTGTTGGAGAACTGACTGGCCGGCAGAGCATCGTAGAAGAAAAACAAGAATGCTTCGGGTAAAAATGGAACGGAGAACTTGCCATCCTCTCCCAAATAAATCCTACCTTGCCATTCTTCAACCATGCAGCACCTCCATGAACCTCAAATTTCTGGAGTAATGAGATCTACCCTACTCACCAGTACTCAACCACTCATTGCTTAATAATGTATTTCACTTTTCGTCTAAGTATGTTTATAAGCATTACAAGTTCTTCAAATGCAAAGCCAAGATTGCATTTATATTTCTCAAGGGCACCTGGCTAAGTATGGAGAGCATATTGACCACTGAAGACTGACTGATGGAAAGACCTTTGTTTTACCACCTCAGGAGTTGGGAGGAAGGAACCTGTGTGTCTATATAACTGTCCACTAGGTTCTTCAGAGTTCAAGGAGCTAAATCACTCGACTTTTCAAAGATTCCCTTCTGATCCCCTTTAAAAAATTAATGGATAACAGGGCCATTGCTTTAAAAGTATTATTTTAGTTAGATTGCTCAAGATGAAAATTTTATTTGAAACATTAAGAGTGAATCAAAACCACACTCAGATATCACCTCCCGCCAGTCAGAGTGACCAAAATGAACAAATCAGGAGACTATAGATGCTGGAGAGGATGTGGAGAAACAGGAACCCTCTTGCACTGTTGGTGGGAATGCAAATTGGTGCAGCCTCTCTGGAAAACTGTGTGGAGGTTCCTCAAAAAATTAAAAATAGACCTACCTTATGACCCAGCAGTAGCACTGCTAGGAATTTACCCAAGGGATACAGGAGTACTGACGCAGAGGGGCACTTGTACCCCAATGTTTATAGCAGCACTTTCAACAATAGCTAAATTATGGAAAGAGCCTAAATGTCCATCAACTGATGAATGGATAAAGAAATTGTGGTTTATATACACAATGGAGTACTACGTGGCAATGAGAAAGAATGAAATATGGCCCTTTGTAGCAACGTGGATGGAACTGGAGAGTGTGATGCTAAGTGAAAAAGCCATACAGAGAAAGACAGATACTATATGTGTTCACTCTTAGGTGGATCCTGAGAAACTTAACAGAAACCCATGGGGGAGGGGAAGGAAAAAAAAAGAGGTTAGAGTGGGAGAGAGCCAAAGCATAAGAGACTGTTAAAAACTGAGAACAAACTGAGGGTTGATGGGGGGTGGGAGGGAGGGGAGGGTGGGTGATGGGTATTGAGGAGGGCACCTTTTGGGAGGAGCACCAGGTGTTGTATGGAAACCAATTTGACAATAAATTTCATATATTGAAGAATAAAAAGAAACATTAAGAGTGACAGTGATGGTTGGGGCGCCTGGGTGGCTCAGTCAGTTAAGCATCTGACTCATAATTTTGGCTTAGGTCATGATCTTACCATTGTGAGATCAAGCCCCACATGGGGTCCATGCTGAATGTGGAGCCTACTTGAGATTCTCTCTTTCTCTCCCTCTGCCCCTCTCCTCTGTTTTTGCGCTTTCTCTCTCTCTCTCTCTCTCTCAAAAAAAAAAAAAAAAAAGTGACAGTGATGGTATAACAGAGAGTGGTTTCTTTGGAGTCAGACATTTGGTTTCAAATTCAGGCTCATTCCTTATAACCCTGTGGCCAAAGGCAAGTTATTTAACCTTTACAATTCTTGGTTTCCTTTTCTATAAAACAGTAATGATGAGGTGCTGTGAGAATTAAATGTGCATGAAACCATAGGACAAGGGCTGGTACTTTGGTGAGTACTATTAAAGAGAGGTAATTATCAACTTCGATTAACCTCTCTGATCCTTGATTTCCTCCTGTTAAAAAGGAAGATCGCAGAATAATATTCATCCCCACGGGGATATGGTGGGGAATGAGTATGTGCATGCAACCGAGGGTGCAGAGTCCTGCTGGGGGGCGATGGTGTACAGAGGTCGTTATCTTGAGGATACATTTTACTCTAGGATGATGAATGCATGAAAGCAAACACAGAACTATATTAGAATAGAAAGCAAATATGAGAGAATTATCAACAGTTAGGAAATTTCAGAACAAATCCCCCGTCTGCTTCAGAATGCTTAGTGCTACTCCTTAGGCCCTAGAGAGTTCCATTCACTCCACTCTGCCATTAGAGGTAGTTGGGAGGAACTGTTTGAGAAGCACCATGAGAAAATGACTGGCAAACCATAAAATGCCATACACTGTTAGTTGAAACGATGCATCTGGTGTCTGCCAAGTTTCCTCCTATGACCAAGAGCCAGGCATCAGACACACGTAGAATAAAACAAATATAGTTTTCTTCTTCTACATTCTTAGCATAAGCCTGTCTCGCCATGGTTAGTCTCTCTGCCTCCCAGCCTCTCATTCCATGAAGGACTGCTCTTCCCTGAGATTCTCTTCAGGCTGGTTGATATTGTGGATCTATGCCCCTAAAAGGACATTAAGAAGAGTTTCAGCAAGTCCCTGGAGGTTTTCAAGTGAACCCTATTCAATGTGTTGTCCCTTCAGAGAAAGTGGCAACTCTCAGTCCAAACACTAACCTACCATGTTCTCAGAACTCAGGAGTATCACACTTTATTTTGCTTACAAGCTTTTTCTAAGTTAACCGGATGCTTACCTTTCTTAACAACTCTTTCTATGTCTATCTAAATGTTGCACATTATTAGAATTTTGTGTGTGTGTTAGGAAAGCTATTTGTTGTAAAAATTATACTCATACTTTTCCTGTCACTAATATAAGAGTCACTACACACTCCTGAAAACCCCTGAGTGAACCTGGTTCCAGGTGATATCCGGGTAGAATTGGACATGGTGTGTAGATTATAAGTGGCACATAGTAGACAATCAAGGTTTAGTGGATTTTTTTTACTCATTCATCAGATATTTGCTAAAGGTCTATAATAGGCCAGGCACCGGACAAGGCATTGGATAGACAAATGGATGGATGAATTTATGACGGTTATATCAATGGATGGATAGTTCTCCACAATGTAAGGCAGTTAACATCTGATTTAAATCAAACACAGCAAAGATGAAGGGTAGAAAGCATATTACTTTTTAAGGAACAAGGTCAGATTCATAAAACACTGGGACACACACTACTGCAGAAGTACCTTGGGCTCTGAGTGAAGTTTCTTGGGTGTTTGTGATAGTTAATCATAGGAAGAGTTATGAGTAATTTCAGATGTACTAGATGAAAGCTTTTCTTTGATTTTCACCCCCATAGACAAGTTCCTTTAATCCTATTGTGGGGTAAATGCTTTTATCTTCCAGGTCTATCTACCAAATCTGGTATGTTGGAGCAGAATCAGCCTTTCAAAGTCCAAGTAGAAACTGAAAGTGTCTGTTATGTTTTAATTTATTTTTTCAGTTTTTATAAGCTGTACCCAAACTTTGCCTTTAGAAAAATCATTATTTATTTCAGCGATTTCCCTGTCCATGTTATTTGGTGTAGTATATCCATTAAGAATATCAAAGGGGTGCCTGGGTGGCTCAGTTGGTTAAGCATCCGACTTCTGCTCGGGTCATGATCTCAGGGTTTGTGGGTTCCAGACCTGCATCAGGCTCTGTGCTGACAGCTCAGAGCCTGGAGCCTGCTTCGGATTCTGTGTCTCCCTCTCTCTCTCTGCTCCTCCCTGGCTCATACTCTGTCTCTCTCTCTCTCTCTTTCTCAAAAATAAATAAACAACAACAACAAAAAAAGAATGGTGTTCAGCTTTTTGAAGACAAGGACTTTCTGGCCGTTTGTAGCAACATCTTAGCAACATGAATTAGTACCTGGAGATTTTGTTGACTGAATAAATTAATTAATAAGTTCAAGGCTCAGATTAAGGTTTTCACTATGATAATGACATTCCACCTTGCCACGTGAGGAACGATGCACCTATCCTCAGTGCCTTGTAACTGTTGTCATCTTTGCACTCCCCTTGAGCCTTGGTAACAATGCATAGTCAAAGAAAAGAGTAAAAGCAGTAGGAACAGAGTAAATGTATTAAAGTTGCCTGTATCGAAATAAAATCAGAAAACACCACCTGTGTCTCTGTGTCATACTGGTCATTTCTTTCTCCTGACCACACAATAACAGTGGCTCTAATATGTTTTAAAATCAAGTTATTCCTTACTACTTTCTCAGGTCAGATTAGATTACTTCTCTTTAAAGAGATGTGCATCTTCTCTTTTTTTCTAATCTAGGAAGTTCTGGGCAAAAATATCTGTCTTTTAGTGTAAGTTCAAGTGCTAGTTGACATTCTCTCCTAGCTATACCCAAGCCTGGAAGTAAACCAAGTCCCACCCCCTACCCCCATTTCCCCAGAATGTTATATGGAGAACATTCTAGAATCACAAAAAAAAAAAAAAAAATAGTCCTAGTGAATTTCTTTTCTCAAATCTTATTATGTCTTCTGTCTGACCTTGGGATTATATAACCTTCATCCTTCAAGATAATGGCTAATACAATGTGCCTAGACCCATTTACACAGAAAATGTCAATTAAATCCTATCCTCCATGAATTCTGGACCAGCTTGCTTGATGTTTACCATACTTTACTCATTTGCTTCATTAAGACATATTTTCAAATAATAATAATCATAATCTCAATAATACCTCTCCTATCCTCCCCCCAGTGCATTAGGCTCCCCTGATATTGGATTCTGTTTTAATTTAGTCAAGTATCTTTCAACGCCCTGGATTGGTAGACTCACTCAAGTACAGGACCAGGAGAAAATGCCCATCTCTACCACTGAAAGCTGACTTGCCAGGATGTGTGTAGAACTCCCCTGTCTTGAGGCAGTACTTTTAACCCTGAATATTTTCCAAAGCAAGGAAAAAAATGGCTAATCCATCATTTAGGGCCAGAGACATCATTCACAGGTTCAAGTAGCACTTGGAATGTCCTGTTTGTTATTGCACACCCCGCTGCCCCAAATTGTGTCTCTCCTGAAATTCATATGTTGAAGTCCAGTGCCTCAGAATGTGATTGTATTTGGATATGGGCTCTTAAAGAGGTAATTAAGGTCAAAGAAGACATAGGGATGGACCCATTATGACTGGTATCTTTGTAAGAAGAGATTAGGACACACACACACACACACACACACACACACACGAAGAGCATGTGAAGACACAAAGAAGATGGTCACCTGCAAGCCAAGGAGAGGGTCTTAGAAGAAACCAATCCTATCAACACCTTGATCTTGGACTCCTACCTTCCAGAACTAAGAGAGAATAAACTTCTGTTATTTAAGCCATCCAGTCTTTGGCATTTTGTTATAGCAGCCGAAGCAAACTAATACACTGTCTTAGAAAATCTAGAGAAGAGACGCCTGATTAAGGCAGAGGGGAAGGTAGAGAAAAACGGTGGGTCTTTGAGTTGCTGAGGTGGTAGGAGTCTGTGAAATGTGACTAGAGATAGTTGCCTGCTTAAAAAAACAAAACAAAACAAAACAAAACAAAACAAAACAAAACAAAACAAGTAGACCTTAATGAGGATGAGGGACCTTTCCTTTTGGCCCTACTTACATTCAGGTGAAAGCTAGATTGATTTCCGCTTTGTTCCCCAAGCAGCTTGCATTAGTAACTGGCCACTGCCAAGTTTGGGCTGGGAGGGGAGAGGGCTTTATCAGTATGCAGATGAGGCGCTTGGGGCAGGCTGCTAAACCAAACACCCTTGTGCCTTTAACCTGATGTAGGAATTCAGTCTCATTTCTGGCCAGCAAATCAATTCATCCCAGAGAGAAACCTTGGGGATAAAAATTCACACACCATCAGGAATTCAAAACCTTACCTCCTGCAAGACTGGCTTCCAACAATTTGGAATAATAATACACCCCAACACAAAGGCCCAAAGCAACAAAGGCCATCTCAGACTTAAACACATTTAAAAAGCTCTAAGCAGATGGTCAGTTCCATCCCAAACTGAACAGGCTGCACTGGACCTATCAAAATGCTGTGTTAGCCCCATGCTCTCATCTTGATTCCAAAATCTAACGCTCACTAAGCGTTTCCAGTTTCAGGCAAGCCCCATTTTCACTTTCATTTGGAGAAAGATGTGAACCAGTCCTCCCCAAAATTTAGGTAAATAACTATTTTTTTAATATCCACTAGCACCTTGGATACCTGAAATACCTTGTACATTTCTCCCCTCAGTATATACCTGGTTTATCTGATGCCCTGAGTGGCTCGTTTTTAACCCATCTTCTTCTGATCCACAAACTTATTTCCAGCAGTAATCATGCAATTAAATGAATAATGGCCAGAAAATCAATGCAAATGATAAAAGCTTTTCTTTCCTTGAACTTTGGATTTATAATCACGTTAGTGAAAAATAATAACAAAATAAAATGTCAATGTTTTAAAAAAGGAGAAAGGAATGAATTAATACTTTCCAATTAAATGCAAAAAGTCCAACTGATGTAACTATGAAGTCATACCGCTCATTTAACATTGTAATTTCTTGATCATTCACTTCTTAACTAACAAACATAAAGGAATCACTGTCAATTTTAAAGTTACTCGAATTATTTAAAATATTTCACATATGAACTAAAATTTGCACTTACCAAACAAAATAGTGCACCCTGTGGTCCCCATCCTGGCTCACTGTTTTAAATTTTAAACACTCACACACAAAAACTCCACATGGTCACAAAGAAAGACAAAAAAATGAAGTAACTCAAGTTCTGTTTTCTTCGTCTTGATTGTTGTTTATAAAGAACCCACCCAGCAGGTGAAGACTCAAACTGTGCCTGAAGGGAACCTGAATGATTTAGAAGCATCAAGAACTCACTCTGGGGGCGCCTGGGTGGCTCAGTCGGTTGAGCGTCCGACTTCAGCCCGGGTCATGATCTCGCGTTCTGTGAGTTCGAGCCCCGCGTCGGGCTCTGTGCTGACAGCTCGGAGCCCGGAGCCTGTTTCAGATTCTGTGTCTCCCTCTCTCTCTCTGACCCTCCCCTGTTCATGCTCTGTCTCTCTCTGTCTCAAAAATAAATAAACATTAAAAAAAAAAAATTAAAAAAAAAAAAAAAAAAAAGAACTCACTCTGGCAACAAACACGTGCCGCTGAGTCCACAGGTATCAGAGGTCAACTATGAAACGGGGTATTCTCCAAATTAACTTCCATGTAGACTACCTATGTAGTAAAGGGTCAGTAAGAAAAATGCATGCACTAATTTGAAGATTACGCATATACTAATTGTCTAGAACCTAGACCTACAAATTTTGTTGGGAGGGGAGATACTGTGCCACTGATAAGTTAAGAATTGTTGGTACTTGGTGACAATAAAAAGCATTTTCACTAATGATTTATGATTTTTAAATTCTTTACAGTGTATCCTTTTACTCTGTGTCTGGGAAGGACAAGTGTAATGCCCTGCCCTTGATATCCCACTGACTTCACTTCCCTATCACATCTGACACACGGGCTTCAGTTTTGTTCCCACACACTCCACCCTTTACAGACGTCCCTCCACTGAGCCACAGGACAGTTTGACCTTTCCTAGGGATGTTAAGATTTTGAAAGCAGGAACTATATCTCTCATTTCTTTATATCCCTCATGGAATAAATGCCAACTGAATAAATGAATGAGCCAGTTTATAAAAGGTTGACTAATTTATCTTATCTAGATACACACATAGTGTATGATGGAGAGTGATTCCAAGTATTTAAACTCTTGCTTAAAGAGTTATATAAAATGTTTAATATTATAAGCTTTAGGTAGATGAAAAGGCAGAGCAAAAGAAATCAGATGCTAAAAGAGCACATACTGTATGGTTTCAATTAAATAAAGTACAAAAACAGGGCAACTATGCTAAGCTGCTAGATATCAGGATGGTTTCTCATGACCCTGGCAAGGCAGGGAGTTTGTGCTAATAACTAAATGGGGGTAAAAGGGGTATTGGGGAGGTTATAGTAATGTTCTGTTTGTGACCTGAATGCTGATTATATGGATGCTGAGCATTTATAATATGTGTACTTTGCAATAGGTACATTATGCTTCAATAAAAAGATTTTTCTTAGGGACACTTGAATGACTTAGTTGATTAAGCGTCTGACTCTTGGTTTTGGCTCAGGTCATCACCTCATGCTTCATGTGTTCAAGCCCCATGTGGGGCTCTGTGGTGACAGCCTGCTTGGGATTCTCTCTCTTTCTCTCTGCCCCTTTCCTGCTCTCTCTCTCTCAAAATAAGTGAACATCAAAAAAATAAAAAGGTTTTTCTTAAAAAAGGAATCACAGAAAAATGCATTATGTATTAAACAGTACAGATAGATTTTGACCACATATGGGAAATAGATATCAAAGCTTTCTACAGGGTTGGGTATATACTCTTAATCTCTCTAAACTTCCACAATCCCTAAAGCCACAGGATTTTCTTAGTTTATTCAGACTAGTTATTAATATCTGTAGAACTAAAACCAGGGTTAAAATCTGATCAATGGAATTTTTGGTTACAAACTCATCTTCTTTCATTTCTACAAACCAAGCTGACTCTGGAATGGTCTCTGGTTGTCAACGTTGTAATCATTCTTTTCTCTTGGTTCTTCATTCTTCTCCTGCCATGGCTCTTCTCTCCTCTCTCCTCATCCTAGGCTTTCTGCTTCCAGACTCTTGATGTCAATACCTTCTTTTAAGCATCCTGATAAGCACAGGAAAATTTTCTCCCTTTGTCCTCAAATCAACTCAGTTGATTCCCCACAAGTTTCTACGTGCCCTTAAAATTTATCAGTGAGGTCTCTGAGTGTCGGAATCAGCCAAAACTCCTCATCTACTTCATGCTCATCTCCTTTCCCCTGAAGACTCCCAAACTTCATGGTTTCCCATAAATCATACTCTTTCTCCAGAAAAGAGGATGATTTTTGCAGGAAGACAGTCTGTGAAGGGAAATGCCCATGAGCCATAGGTGAAATGGAAAGGCACTCGGGGCATGAGAAAAGAAGAGGAAGAGAGGAATTAACAACAGTAAGTAGGTGAACCACAGTGAGTCACGGGTTTGCCACAATCTAACACTATGGTAAGAGAAAAATATTTACTGGAGTTTCTCAGAATCTAATGACAATAGCAAGAGCAAGAGCAACATCAACACTAGCTGTTATTTACTGAGGGCTTACTATGTGCCAGGCACTGGGGTAGGAGCTCTACTTTAGTCTTATTTGATCCTCATAATAAGCCAATGAGGTAGTTATTTGCACCTCCATTGTGTAGATGCAATAGCCAAGACTCAACCAACTTAACAGAAGAATCAAACCGTAATTTGAATCCAGTTTTCATCTGGTGGCCCCTATCATCACATAAAATGGCAAATACGACACAGATAATGAAGAACACACAGTGAGCCCTCAATCCCAGAATCCATTTGAGAAACATTGTTAGTTTCAATGATGAGTGGTCCATGTTCATATAACAGAGATATTGGTTGAACTTACTCCTTTATCTTAGCATTTACCATGCTTTACTGAAATTGTCTGGTTACCTCTTGCCTACATCTTTAAACTTTCATGGCGTTAGCTATACAAAGTCATCTTTGTATCTGCAGCATCTTGTATGGTGCCTGACACATCAGTAACAATGGAGGCTATTACAGGAAATCTCAAGATTTTCAACTCTTGGCTTAACAAAATCTAATAGAGCACACCTCCCCCATTTCAATCAATCTACACTGAGCAGCAAACCTCCACATTCTTATATTATTTAGTCAGGCTGAAACTAGGACTCACAAAGCCAATAACTGAACCCAATGATAATGAATTTTAAACTCTTTGCCAAAGACCTAGGTGGCTTTTTGTAGGGAATTCCTTTTTGTTTACATGTTGTTTCGGGGGGATATGTTTAATTTATTCACTCTGGCACCATCTCGACTCCAAATTGCCTCATTTCTTCTTAATAAGTAGTTTTCCCACAGCTATGAAGTTATAGAGCAAGCAAAAATAAAACAAGCTGCAATTTGAATAAAAAAAAAAACCTAAGGGTCATTTAAAGGTATTTATGCGTGTTTTTTGCTTTTATTTTATTTTTTATTTTATTATCATTATTATTTAATTGTAAAGAGAGAGCACAAGTGGGGGAGAGGGGCAGAGGAAGAGAGAGAGAGAATCTCAACCAGGCTGCATGCTCACCATGGAGCTCAACGCAGGCCTCAATCCCACAACCCTGAGATCATGACTGGAGCTGAAATCAAGAAACGCTCAACCGACTCAGCCACCTACAAACCACTGCTTTTGTTTTTTTAAATAAATAAAGAGATTATCAACCTTACATGAGGTCCATTTCCACAAGTTAAATGATTAGTAGCAGTAGGTTTATTTTATAGCACGGGAGGTTGTGTTTATATACAGAAGAAAGCTTGTTGACAAATAAGTGATGGAATGTACCGTAGGCTGCTGGCCAAGACTATCGTCTCTCTTTGCGACTCAACTAGTCATAGAATGAAGTGGCTACTTTGAGATAGTCGAAGTTTTCAGTCAAGAGTCAAATTCATAAGAATCCATCCTATGGAAAAAATAATTAACTCTAAATTATCTTTTCAGTTACATCTTGATACCGATTGACAAACCCTTCGCTCTGGAAAGCAGTATCATTAAAACATAAACTGGCTTGGCATTAAGTCCCTGTTTACAACCAAAATCTTAAACATAAAATATCAAACAAACTTCTCCATCAACCAAAGAGATACAGTGAAGCGTTGAGAATGAGGCACGCGTTCAGGTGTCTTAGTGCCCAGAACTTTGAAGTAAGAACAGGGCACAATTAACACTTTTTTTCATAATTCTTTCTGATCTTTCCTCACCAACAAGAGGAAGCACGAACTTGAATATAGTTAAAAACCCCAACCAAGTACAACTGATCTCATTACATGAGTACGGGCTCCTCGACTAACAAGTGAGAAAATGCTGTCTCAGGAGATATCCTTTTCCAAACATGTGTTCCTCACTTCAGGCAATAGTAGTTCTGGGCTCTACATTGAATAAGGCTCTTTTTTTTTTTTTTTTCAAACAGAAGATGGCTCTTTCCTCTATAGGATACACCCACAGAAATTCTCTTCCTCACCCAGCACACATTAAGAGGCCCAAAGTGTATTCAAGATTGGGAGTGAGAACTGTCCCCATGAAATATCCACAGGTACCAACCTGTTTATGGAGAGAGCCAAAGGGAGATTTTTAGAATCTGTCTCAGCTCTGTGGCTACTCAGATAGATAAATGAACGTTACAGCTACCAGAGTGTTAAAACAAAGAGTTCAGGATCAAAAGTGTAAACACTCTCTAGTTTCATGGTAGCCTTAAGCCTGGAAACATAAGTGAATGAATTTTTACATAATAAATGTTTTTTTAGCATCACATCACAGTAAACTATATAATCATAGCATTACAGGATATCTTCACTTGTTGTTTTCTTTTTAGCAATCCAAAGCACAATGCTTTGTGGAAAATTGCAATGAACATGGTACATTAATGTGACATTTCTATCAGTCCTGACGTGTGCATCTATGATGCAATATCTTAGTAATGTGTGTCTCTAATTTTCACTGAATAAACCTGTGCTCTAGCATATCCTAGAATAAGATTAAAGGAGTTCATATTTAGTGAGCATGCAGTCCACTTCACAGGACAGTGTGGTCCAACCCAGTTTGGGAAACCACGTTCCACCGACTCTCTCACCCCTCTGGTGTAAGAGATAGTGCATCGCCCTATTGAAACCACTCTGATAGATTTAGCCTATCAATCTAGAATTTAGACACTTCTTTTTGTAAGAGTAGACTATTTTCGTAGGTAGGAATCTTGTCTAATGAACCATTTGGCTATGATTCCATAACCAGAACAAACTTATGTTTCTTTTTTAGACTCGATTATTCCACAAATATTTATTGAACATCTACAACATGCTAGATGTCTGAGCTACATCTGCAAACAAAACACAGTCCTGGCCTTTGTTAAGCTTACATTCGAGGGGATAAGGACAATAAACAATGAACATGATAAATATAGAATAGAGTATGTTAGAAGGTCACAAGCAATGGGGCGGGAGGGCAGCACAGGGTAAGGGGGATTCATTCATATTTAGATATGGCACATATTTCACACTTTTATCCTTGGCTATAGGATATACATTGGGGGAAAAGATCAAAACATATGGACAAACTTACATAGCCAATCTGTAACAATATTTGTGTATGGTTGAATTTCAAGAAAAAATGGAATTAAAAAAAGAAATGCCCATTGGAGAATTGGAAAGAGAACATCCTTCAGAATTTCTTCTTTTTTTCTGTCAAATAGGTCTCTGATTGTATCACAGGGAGAATTCACATGTGGAAAATTAAAAGGAGATTTAGGTTTATCACTACAGTTGGATTCAAGTCACCTTACGTAAACAAACACCAATCTACTTAATTAGCCAACTTTTATTTTGACTTGAAATGTTGAAACAATCGAGACACCTTGGATATCCTGACAAGATAGTTGACTGTATAGGCCACATAAGCCAACAATTCAAACACGATTCAAGTGAAGGTTTAGAAGAATACAGTTCAATATTTGCTATTACTTGTACATTGATTTCCAGAAGAAAATGGCTGGTTCTTGGCCGGCTGTTTGGTGATGCATGCTTATGAGAGATGAAGACCGAATTCTAGCTTCTAATTATGAGAGGAAATGCTGTTTGAATGTAACGCATTTCCTGGGACATCTTTGTGTACCCCATCATCCCTCCTCCCCAACCAACAAACTGTCACACCCTGACACGCTCCATCCTCAAATCCATAATCCATGACTCCTACTGACCCAGGAACAATGGGGGTGCTCCCTCGGAAAAAGGCATGAGGGGAGCGGAGTGACCGTTGAGCATATTCTGATTTTTTAAAAAACTGTCATATGGCGAGATAGTGGTAGGTTTCAATGCTGTCACCTATTCAGTCAGTCCAGATGAACTAGAATCACCATTTCAGTTATATCATAGCTCCAGGCAAGAACATGTCACCCTCTTTATTTCCAGCTTCCAACAAGCTGCTTAGGCAGATGCTAAATGTGGTCCTCCCTGCCACGTTCAGTAGAGTGGCCTTTGTGTGGGTTAATTGAGCCCCCACTCCATTTAATAGGCTGTTGAAGTCTTATTGAAACAGAGCTAGTGCCGCAGGTTAAATACATTGCAGTGCTCTTGCTAATCCTCTCATTAACAGGGCTGGAAAGCTCGTTGGGAGCTGTGAGTTTGCATATATTAACAGGGAGCTCTTCACTCAAGTGCTATCAATAAAATGACAAAGCCAGTTTGCAAATAGTGAAATCAACAGTGACGCAAAGCTAGATACGTTTAAAAAAATAAACAGCTTAATAACTGATAAATCTTATATTCACACTTGAGAGAAGAAAAAGATAAGCTGGGGAAGATGTCTTTTACTGGGTCAGACTTAAGGCAGAAACGAGACTAATGTCAAACCACTGCAGAGACTAGTGGATGAAGCTGAGCTGAGAAATGATGTTAATGAGCCACCGAGGATAGGCCCACGTTTACAAGTGCCCAAGATGGCACATTTTGCAGTTTTACAAAAATAAATAAGATCCTGGCAGTAGCAGAAATAAGTAAGATGAGAGAGTGTTGAGCTGCCGGGTGTCCTAGGAAAACAGTGCCACCATGACCATTCAGAAAGCATGTGGCAGCGGGAGCAGACTCTTGGCGCTGAGACTGCTCTGTGCCAGCAGGGGAAGTAGGGACAAGGGGAACCTGGAAGAGGGGGAGGACCACAAGTGCATTCAGCTGAACACTGTCCATCATTGGTTTGTATGTCATAAGAGAAAATGGAATGAGGATTTGGGAAGGAGGGTATCAATAGATACAGTGTCAAAAAGGGCTAAGAAGTGGGGCACAAAGACAAGAAGCTTTGTCAGATGCTGGGATCTGTTGCCCACACTTGACGCTTAGCAAAAAGATAAAGCAATGCTCCGTGGGGCTTCTGAGGCTGAATGGATTCTGAGTATATTGGGTAAAATGATATCCTCATTTTAGGAAAAAAAAGAATTTCCCCATGCCAACAGGTCAAATGGCAAGGCTTTACAACCTCTGCTAAAATTTTGAAAAGTAAAAGCAGATGAGGGATAAGTGATTAGTGGTACTTTTCCTAGGAGTGCTGAATCACAAAGCTGTTTTGCTGTCCCTCCTCCAATCCCACCCCCCCCAACCATGTAGTTACAGTCCCCACCCCTATAGACCCTCCTTTAGTGGGAAAGCAAGAGAAGACCTATCTGGGGCTTGTGTGTAATGGTTAGCTTCCAGAGATGTGCGGAAGACTGCTTGTTTTCCTGTCCATAATTGTTGACATGAATAGACAATGCCGTAAGAAAAACACTCCTAAGCATTCCCAAGGTTAGCCCCAAAGTTTCCAGCATAATTCACATGATCCTGTCTCTTGAACTTCTCTTTAGTCTATGGACTGGGCAAAAGAAAATATACTTCTAAAGTTTTCCATAGATACCCACTAGACTGTCACCTCTTTAAGGTAAATTCCATCCTTACATGAGATCCTTCCTGAGATCTTAGATAATAAAGTTTACTCGGCACAACTAATGACCTTCAATTTACAAACTTCAATAAGGCTGGAATAGGGTCATCATTTTCTTTGGTTTGCCTGAAGGTATCTTGCAAAAAGCCTTCACCTAAAAGGGGATCAATAAAGATCTGTTTGATTAAATGGAGTGATTTGCAAAAAACACCCTTAAGCATTCCCCTTGTGAATTCTAAGCCACCACTTAAGTCTTTTAAAAATGAGGATAACTATCTGGGGTTCATCCTTTGATACCTTGAAATCCCCTCACGTCAGGTTGTGTGTGTGTGTGTGTGTGTGTGTGTGTGTGTGTGTGTGTGTTTAAGAAGGGCCATACATGTGAGCAGGCAAATAACCTTATACTGAAAAAGAGGAAATCCAGGTTCTCACCACGATCGGTAATATATCCAAGATCACATGCAACTCCTTACTGACACACCTAGATGAGAAAGTCTGAGTTATGCTGATCTAGTGAAAAGGTGGTTCATGGATCAGGATCACCTGGGATTTTATGGCCCCATCCCAGACCAACGGAGTCAGAATCTGCATTTTGACAAGATCCCCAGCTGAATCGTGCACCCATTAAAGTTTGAGAAGCGCTGCTCACAGACCTCCCACTAGAAAAAAGTAACACCTTGAAAACTTTCAGGGATCAAAAGGTTTATTTTAATCAAGACTTGTAGACACATATATTTTCATCAACCCATATCTGTTGTAAAGGTAGTCTAGGACAAAACAAACAAACAAGGAATGACATCATTAGCATCCATTCTTACTAGTTTAGGACCAATAGTTACTATTAAAGGTCGAACTAATGTTGAGCCCCTTCTACCAGCTCACATGAGAAGTCTTTGGCTACATGCTGATTCAATGAAGTCAAATGAATGACTACAATAACTTTTTCCTCCCAACTCTGTCTAAATGTTATTATCCCAGTTTAGCACGGCAACTTTCAAGGCTGCTCTAAGACTTTTTGAACTACTCTAAAATTTCAGCCACTAGAATCAAGTATCCTACATTTTAAACCCATTTCTCCACCAGATGTAAAAAATAAAAATTTTCGGGGCACCTGGGTGGCTCAGTCAGTTAAGCGTCCGACTTCAGCTCGGGTCACGATCTCGCGGTCGGTGAGTTCGAGCCCCACGTCGGGCTCTGGGCTGATGGCTCAGAGCCTGGAGCCTGCTTCCGATTCTGTGTCTCCCTCTCTCTCTGCCCCTCCCCCGTTCATGCTCTGTCTCTCTCTGTCTCAAAAATAAATAAACGTTAAAAAAAAATTTTTTTTTAAATAAAAATAAAAATTTTCTTTAGTAAAATCGGGGCTTATTTTGGTCTATAATTATGTCAGGCATTGTTTACACCAGTTGTAGTAAAAAATAAGGTACATGGGGGAGTCTCATAGCCAAACAATGAACATGACCACCTGAACGGAAATAGAATACTATGAATTTAAATTTGTTCTCTCCTCTTCTTCCTTCCCCTCACCTCTCCTCCACTTTTCTTTAGAAAACAAGATTTGTCAGGGAGTTTCCTTGGAGAAGCACCTTGTCATTTCGCCAGACTTTAAGACAACTGTGGAATCCAAGAGGGAAGTTCTGCCTTAAGAATTCCCCAGTATCGTGTTGCCCCAAGTCAAAACTGATCACATTTATCAAACACTAGAGACGTGCTAATGTTATGCATTGTTATCCACAGTTAATGCAATCAAGGGAACACCTTCAGTATTCGGGTGTGTATGTGTGTGTGTTTGTGGGTATGTGTGCAAGAGCTGCTCTTTGGGTAAAAAGAGCAGGAAAGGTTATAGCAAAGGCTAGTGTGGGCTTTTCTCCTTTTGAAGAAAGACATTAGGAGTTCTCTGTCAGTTTGGTAGGATGTTAACAGTTCCTGACAACCCCTCCCTCAATGTTCAGTGAAAATGTAAGTGAAAATGCAAGGAAAGAGAGAGAGAAAGAGAGTAAAAGAGTTCTTAAAGGGCAAAAAAAGACAAGGCTATAAGCCATAGCGAAAGAATAATTTCTATTAACTGTAGCTTTGATGCAGTTGCTCAGAGAAACATAGTCCTGCAATACTCAGATTTCGCCCTCTGAAGCAAAAGCAAACTAGCATGTAAGGGCTGGAACAGTAAAAAGAGCAGAGATGGGGGAGTGAAATAGTCTGCTGACTTCATGGAGCTCAAGGTGCAAATACAGCCCTGAATTAAACCTGAGTCATAGCTTTTACTCCTTCACCAATAACATGACATTTATTTTCTTTATCAAAAAAAGTTGCTCTTAAAAAAGATTCTGGGCCCAGCTAGTTTTACGGGAAAACTTCCCCCCTAAGGTTTAAAATACAGAAAATTTCCATGTATAACAATCCATGCCACAGCATGGTTGAAAAAGAAAAAAATGAACCTCATTCCATTGTATCTTATAAAGACACCAATGCTAATGCAAAACTGGGTACGAACCATCCCCAACTCCCACTCCCACCAAGAATACTATAGATAAATCTCAATTATGAATAAGTAGAAAAAATACTAAATATAATAGTATCAAATAGATACAAAATAGAAATAATTGGAATGGTTTTCATTTTTAATCTATCTCCCCAGCAAACTATTTCATCCCAAGTAGGCCACATTGGGTTCCCTAGGAAGCGGACTGAAACACTGTGTTTAGCAGACAGGGTGGTCCTAGGGACCAACATCTGTGGTAGGGAGAAAAAAGGAACACAACTGGACGGAGGAAGAAGTTGGCTTGTGATGCAGACCCCAGTACCTCCTCAGCAGGGCCTCAAGGAAGCTCTTAAGCTAGGACAGCCCTAAGTCTGCATAAGATGTCCAGCCTTTTTACTCCCACATTAATCAGTCTTTGGATGTTGACCACCTTGAGAAGGGATATGACTTAGATAAAGCATCTCTCACAACCAATGCCAGGAAAGAAAAGCTCCTTCTTTCCTCTTCATTTGTCGTGCGTGGTCTAATGGCATATAGAGAGGGCCCATGTTTCATGGCACATGGAGAAAGCCTGTCTATCCTGATACAAAATTTAAATTACTCCAAGAGAGAGAAAGAGAGGAGAGAAAGAGAGGGACTGAGAAAAAGTTTTGGGGTCAAAAGTTTACTACTAGGAGTCCCTGAGGCTTGGTTCCTTCAGTTTTTCTTCAGTCCCCTGAGATATTCCAGTATCCTTTCTCATTATACAAGGAAAGAAAACCCCCCTTCCACCTAAGTTCGTGTAAGTTGAGTATTTATTACTTGACTTATACACAATATCAGGTTAACTCAGTTGCCAAACCTAAGTAAAGAACACACACACACACACACACACACACACATAGGCTAATATTAAGGATGAATATAGAATCAACCACATAAAAATTATCACAAAAAAGCATTAAAACTGTATGTGAACTAATGTACCTATTTAGTTATGGCTTAATATTAGAAAAAATTGTCAACATAACCTACAGAATCACATTATATTCAAAAAGGAAATATATGTGATCATATAGTAGGCCAAATAATGACCCCCCCTCCCCCAAATGTCCATGTCCTAATCTCCAGAAACTATGAATTTGTATTTTATATGGTAAAGGACACTTTGCAGATGTGATCAAGTTGAAAATCTTGAGATGAGGAGGTTACCCTGAGTTATCAGGCAGGCTCAGTGGAAACACAAGTATCCTTATGTAAGGGAGTTAGAGACAGAGAAAACCAGGCAACCATGAAGCAGAGAGTGGAGTGATGTCCTTTGAAGAGGAGGAAGAGAACCGACAACTGAGGAAAGCAGGCAGCCTCTAGAAGGTGGGAAAGATAAGGAAGTGCACTCTTCCCTCAGAGAGCCCAGAAGAAACCACTCCTGGCAATCCCTTCACTTCAGCTCAGCAACACTGATTTTGGACTCTGATCTCCAGTTAGAAAGTAGATTTGTATCATCTTAAGCCACCAAATTTGTGGCAATATGTTACATCAGCAACCAGAAGTTAATACAAAGGAGAAAAGATAATAATATTTCATATTCAATATGAAATACTGAATATAATATTGGGTTTTTTAAAACATAATAAGGAACACTGTTTTTTTAGCATGACAAAGACTAACAACCTACTTTAAGTAGCCACACACAAGTGTTATGATTGTTAGACATCGTTTTGGAAGTTTTAGTAAATCCAATAAGAAACACGATATGTTAACTAACTAGAATTTAAATAAAAATTTGGGAAAAAAAATACAAATTCAGAGGGGTACATGCACCCCAGTGTTTACAGCAGCATAGCCAATAGCCGAACTATGGAGAGAGCCCAAATGTCCTACGACTGATGAGTGGATAAAGAAGAAGTGGTATATATATACACAATGGAATATTACTCAGCCACCAGAAAGAATAAAATGTTGCATTTGCAAAGATGTGGTTGGAGCTAGAGTGTATTATGCTAAGTGAAATAAGTCAGAGAAATAAGTAAGTCAGTACAAATACCTTATGATTTCACTCATACGCAGAACTTAGGAAACAAAACAGATGAACATATGGGAAGGGGAAAAAAAGAGAGAAAGGGAAGCAAACCATAAGAGACTCTTAATGAGAGAACAAACTGAGGGCTGCTGGAGGGAGGTGGGTTGGGGATGGTCTAGATGGATGATGGGTACTAAGGAGGGCACTTGTTATGATGAGCACTGGGTGTTGTATGTAAGTGATAAATCACTGAATTCTACTTCTGAAACCAATATTGCACTGTATGTTAACTAACCAGAATTTAAATTAAAATTTAGAAGAAAAAAAAAAGAAATGAAAGAGAATTTAGGCATATTCCCTGAAAAGGGAAAAAGTGATTTTTTTCCCTAGAAAATACAAGAGAGTGAATTATGAAAACATTAAAAGTCTGGTCACCAATTCTTTATATATCCAGCAATCCTAAAGCTCTGAAGTCAGTCTTCTTTGCATAAGTTCAATGCCCACACTCACGGGTCATTTAATGACATTAAAAACATTCCACTTACATAAATTGTATAATACTTAAATTAAGTGTAATCTCTCAGCAGGAAATATGTGGGGCTCCAATGAAAAAAGCTACAAAGTGAATAAAAAAGAAAAACGTAAAAAGACATGAGCAGAAAGATATACTGTGTTTCTATGTAAACAGGCTGAATATTGTAAAAAAAATCGTCCTTTTTCCTCAAAATAATGTAAAGAGATAATGCCATCCTAAATAAAATCTCAATAAAATTTAATTTAAAATTTGATTTTTTTTTTTTTTAATCACTGCAGACTGTCTTTCCTGACTTCAGGCTGCTTACAGACATCACAGAAACCCCTCAGCAGTGTCTTTCCTAACACAGGGTGATTCCCAACAGGGCACATTTAAAAGAATTTACAGTCACGTGAACACTAGCATAACCAACAGCAGTATGTGACAGTTTAAGGAGATGAGACAAGTTCATGAGTGGGTGGGGGGTGGAGGGGAGTGAAAGAGAGTTATATCTTTTTCCTCCATAGGGAAAGTCGATAGATAATGCTTAAAACTGAACCACAATGATACAGCAACGTAAGCATATCGCTTAGAGATATGGAGTTAAAATACCAAATAACAACGAACTTGGCACAGTATGACTTCAAACTTTGTTCTTTTTACTACCACACACATAGTCCGTAATTGTAGAACATCAGGGTCATTGTGCTCTCCTGGGAGGTGGCAGGAAGTAGCACAACAGTCAAATCGTGGGTTAGGATTGGGAGATTGACTGATACAGTGGGTTGCACTGGCGTAAAGAAGAAGGGGAAAGTATTTATCGAGAGCTAGTGATATACGTAAAACCTTGGATTGCAAGTAACTTGTCCTGAGTGTGTTCCGCAAGATGAGCAACACTTTCCAATAAATTTTAACTTGATAAATGAGTGATGTCTTGATAAAATGAGTGATGATCATCACTTGATAAATGAGTGGTCTTGATAAAAATTTATTTTCCAATAAATTTTAACTTGATAAATGAGTGATGTCAAGTAGTAACATGACACCGAATGTCACATGATCACAATGGAGCCGATGGTTCTTGAAATCTGCTTGGATATATGAAGGCTTTGGATTACAAACATGTTTCTTGAAAAATTATGCTCACAAACCAAGGCTTTACTGTGTTTGGTTTTTTCATTTAATCCTGTTGGTCTGAAAAAACCAATAATAGTTGTATCTCTCAACGTCTTAGCCTGAAGAGTATCCAACTTGGATATTAACCAAGCCCTACTTTGTTTATTTCAAAGTGGCATTTGTTCAAGATGTCCACCACTTATGCTAATGCATAAATTTTATGCTCTAACCATCTACACAGTGTGCTTGGTTTCACTGGGACCTTGTAGACCCCAGAGGTGCTGGAGGCCAGTGTTCATACCGATTCATTCCAAACGTTACTTTATAAAACACATTTTTTATTTGTACATTCTCATTTTTGGTTTATTCTGATGGTTAAATCATAGGAGGATGGTTCTGAAACCTAGCTTAAGAAAAGTATATAAATGCAACAGAGTACGAGACATAAAGGAGAGAGGATATTTGGTTAGCTCAAAATGTTCCAGCTTTTGGATCCTACCTAAGGCTATAGTCCATAGAGATACAAGCTTAATAAGAGACTGTTAAAAACTGAGAACAAACTGAGGGTTGATGGGGGGTGGGAGGGAGGGGAGGGTGGGGGATGGGTGTTGAGGAGGGCACCTTTTGGGATGAGCACTGGGTGTTGTATGGAAACCAATTTGACAATAAATTTCATATATTGGAAAAAAAAAAAAAGAGACACAGGCTTAAAGGGAAACAGAATCCTTAATTATATTTCATCTATCCATCAAATATTAGTATGCTTTTTGATCACTGGGGTTTAAATGCCAATCGAGTTTTCATATTCTTTGAAGCAACACCTCCAAGCTGAGTTAATTGTAAAAAACAAAGAAAACCAGTCAAACTGAAAATCATAAAACACTTAAGAGGTGTGGATTTTCCCAACAACTTTAATAGGGGCTGTTTAAAAATCTAGTTTTAATCATTTCACTGCATTTCAGTCTTGCTTTGAAGCCCACATCTCTCCACCAGTTCCTGTCACTACATGAGAGTCATAAAATATAGATGGCAAAAATTATAAAGTTGGGTTTCCATCTCAACATCTAGGGGCAGAAAATGAAATATACCTCAACCATACAAACACATGGAATGATGGGCACATATGCACTTATCAACTATTTCAAAACAAATTCAAAATAAAAACAGAGAAAGTGGATCCGTGCAGGTCCTCACGCACCAAGGCCTTTAAAAAGTATTTGTAGTTAATGCCAGGCAGTCACAATTCTTGAAAACCGAGTTGCGTTCTTTTTGAAAAATAATGTTTTTGTGAACACAAAGACTTCAAAATCTTCATTAAACTCTTGAGTTTTGAGATGAGGGACCTGAGACACAGAGAGGCTGAACAATCTCCCCAAGGTCACCTACTAAAGAAATTGACTTTCAAGTCAACAAATACCAGTCTAGTGTTCTGTTGGTTTGATTGTTCATTCATTCAAAAATATTTTTTGAACATCTACCTTAACCCGACACCAGAATATAGCAATGAAATTTAAAAAAAAAAAAAAACAAAAAACAACTCTGCATCAAGAAGCTCCTTGTCTGGTGGAGAAGACAGAAAATCAACCACAACCCTAACATTTAACCAGAAAAAAGAAAATGAAGGATGATAAAAAGCTAGAACATGAAGGTCAATTGGTTTGGGGAATCATGATAGGAAATGAAGTTGGAGATGGAACCAGGGGCCAGGTCATGTAGGACTTTGTAGGCCATCATAGGACTTTATTTTATTTAAAGCATAAGGGGAAGCTTGGTGAGGATTTTGAGCAGGAGCTTGACATGATCAGTTGTACCGCAGTGTGTTTATTTACAGAACTGAATGGTTTACCTAATGCTATGGCTATATTTTCCTTTATTTTGTTTCAAAAATTTATGGCTACTGTTTATTTTTAAAGACATGGCAAACCATATCTACAGCAGACACCCCCTAACTTTGATGAAGTCGAGGCTTTGCGAGCAAACCAGGCAAATTTGCTGGGTCTGAGGGACAGATGATCTATTTGTCTACCGATCTAGGTTCTTTCCTCAAGATTTCTCTCTCTCATTAGTCTAAGTCCTATTTCCTTTCCCCCACCATTTCTAGTGATATCTAAATAGCAATAATGACTTGTCCCAGAAGAAATCCACTGCACCTTCAAGATGCAATACCAGCAATGCTATAAAAATACAATTTAAAAACAACAATAAAAACTGTAGCTTATCTTTTTAGAGAGCATACATCCTGGACTTTGTGGCATGATTTTCATTTCAGGTATTTTGTCCTTTATGTCCCTAAAAGATGTTTATATTCACTGCCCCATTATTTCTGGTGCTGAGTAGATAACTGTACTTATTTCACATTGTATAACCAAATGAACTGATGAATTGAGATTTGCTCAAAAGAGCCTTCAGTTGATCTTATATAATTACATAGTCACTTTGGAAATATGTATCAATTTGCTTTCACCTTTTCATATCCTTAAAGAAAGAGAAAATATCATTTAAAAATACAATTTTTGAGAGGTGGGTCAGGATTTTTTAAGTTTGTAGATTTTACTAACCTTGGAGATAGAGATTCCTCTTCAGGCTTTGGGCAAATAACAAGATATTTTAGCTGAAAAGCATTTTTCATGTATATTGCTATAATAGAAATTTTTGAAGAAAAGAACACCTGAAGAGAGAGAAGAGAGGAAAGGAACTTTCTCTTTCATGCTCCTTCCCACACCTCCTGGAAAACATTTTAGATTTATTTTAAGGCTCATAATCATAATTAACTTGATCCTGTTTGATAAGCACTCCGCGACTGCAACTTTTCTCTGTGTTTCATTTTAATTTATCTAAAACTATTGTCTTTAAATGTATCTTGAATGCTGGGGTTTGGTCGTCTTTTTTTACAGTTCCAACCTGTACCAATACATTTTGGCACTATGTTACGTAGATATTTGCTCCGCGGAATAGAACACAATTTAACCAGACTTTTTAAAAACCCAGAACAAAAAAATACATATTGAGAATAATCTTGGCAGAGATCAAAGATATCTCTTTAGTTTAAATCCAGCTGTAGTCTCTCAGAGTCAACCACAGTGGCAGTAAGCCTCTTGTCAAATGCTCTTTCTCACAAGATCAAATCTTACTCCCATCTAACTGCATCTATGAACGGCAGAATCGTAGACGGACCAAGCGAGGGGACACTAGAATTAGCCTTTACTAGACCTGTGAGCTTGAGTAAATTCATCTCTTTAAGCCTGTGTTTTTCCATCTGTAAGTGGAAAGGAAATATCACACATAGAGTGTTTAGCACCGTATCTGACACATAGTAAGTTCTCATCAATGTGAACTATTTGCTACAATTAAGCTGGCCCCTGAGTTCTCCCCACACCCCTACTATCCAGAGGCGGCTGTCCTGATACACAGCTGTGCATCAACTGTCAGGAGACCACAGCAATTTTGAGCTGGAAAGTACCTCAGAGGTCTTTAGGTTCAACCTCCCACAGTTCAGAGATGAGGAGACTGAGACCCGGGTCAGAGAAATACGGCTCAGGGGCACAGGGTTAGCTGTTGACAGAGCATAGAGGGTAGGTTTTCTGATGGCCAGACCCATTTTTACTTCCCATAATTCAAGCTGAACCAAATCCCTTCTTATAAGGTGTTATATGCAGCAGGGTGATTCTTCCTACCATGTAACCACCAGCATTGTCTGGGGAGCTCATTGGTCACACAACTGGGACTTTAACTGGCCCCCAAATATTGCTCACAGGGGGGGCTGCTGTCTGAAGTCTGGAGTGGAGGGTAAGTGGGAGCCAGAGGGTGGAAATACTCTTTGGAGGGGGCAGCTAGCACCATCCTTTTAAAGCATATATCAGATCCTGTCACTCCACCAAAATTTTCCAGCAGGTTCCCATCTCATTCAAATCCTAAGCATAGCCTGTGAAGCCCATCCACCTCTCTGATGTCCCCTCTTCCTGTACCCCCCGTCCTCGCTCTGCTTCCAGCCCCTCTGGCCACATTGCTGTCCTTGGAATGTACCAGGTACCTTTCAGCCACAGGCCTTGACTTAGCATTCCCTCTACCTGGATCACTGTCTCCTCGACATCCACATGGCTCTGCCTTCTCCTCATTCAAGTCTCAGCTCAAATGTCATCTCAGTCCAGAGGCCTTCCAGGCTCTCCCTATATAGAACAGTGCCTCTGGACCTGCTACTCTCCTTACCTGGAAGCCTGTGTTATTACTCTCCATAGCACTGATCCAGAGCTGCCATTAGATGGATATTAATTTCCTAGCTTATTGTGTGTCTCCCCAGAATGTGATTCCTAGGAGATCAGGGAGTTTGACGAGAAGAGTGCCTGATGCATAGGAAGCTCCCTAAGCCCACAGGAATGGAAAAGAGGAAGGGAGGCAAGGAGGAAGCTGGTGGAGGGATCTGTAAGTTTAGAAGACTCTCCTGAACAATTTTGAGCTGAGGTGGAAGGATCATGATAAACAACTCTCAAGGGGGACGGCAGGCAGCCTCTTTCTTCCGAAGTCCTGAGGCCACTCACTTGTTTAAATATAGTGCTAATATTGTCTGTCTCCTGTTCCTCTTTGGCAACCTCATGAGAGCAAGAGCTTTGGTTCCCTGCGGTGTCCCTAGCACTAGACCAGCGCTTGGTACATGATCAGTGCTCAATAAGTTGAATGCATCAATCGAGTAAGTTTCATCAAGAGGAAGGGAGAAGAAAAAATGTGGAAATAGTTGCCTTGAATATGAGTCATCAGAATTTAAAACTTTTAATGCATGCATTTGGGAAAAACCTACACTTTTAGAGACCATATTTAGCCATTCAGTCTTGTAATCCCAACACCTAACTAGTACCATACAAATAAGTAGATGCTAAATAAGTATTTGTTGAATGACTATATGAATGTGTGCCAAGTGCTTTTTAAAACTCAGTCTGCTAAATGTGATAAAATTCGATTCAGTGTTCATGGGGCATATACTGTTGGAAAGCACTGTGTTAGAACCTGAAGCACTGGATTTTAGAGGTGGAAATGAAGGAGTAAGCCCATGGCAGGGTATGGACAACCAAGCAAAAGGGTTGCCTTTTATATCATTGATACCGCCCTGTGGAAAATGACCCAGAGGACTTCACTAGAATGAAGCATCCCCGAACTTTGGCATTTGGAGTGGGTAAGCTCATCCCAGTCATTTTCACTGGGTCTTTGTTCTGTAAAGTAACTACAAGCCTTCAAACGGGGGTCAGCAGACGCTCGACTCGGGCGTGACCATTCCCCCCTGCTACGTCAGTGACAGACATCACTAATGAATCTCGGTGCTTTATAGCTTGGTGTCTAGATGTGGCCTTGGACTCCATCTCATCCAGCACTTCCCAGCTGATCAGTTAATCCCAGAGAAAAACCTATCACAACCGCAGGTCTGACATGTGACCTGGCGAGAGCCATTCCCCTGCCAAACTGGTGAGGCGGATGTCTCATTACCCTGCTTCTGCAGAGAGTGGCCCCTCAGGGTTCCGGAGTTTAGTGGGGAGAGGAGACTTCAGGCGCAAGGCTTCATCTGGGTCATCTTCCATCTGAGGACTGGCTCTCAAACGGAGTATTTTTCCTAGCCCTCGATAGACACGTCAGCACTCTCCCTACCTGCTGGCTCTGGCAGAGAGAAAGGGAGAGACAGGGACGAGGAGCTGCCATGGATTCCAGGTGTCCCTTAATGCAGTCCAACGTGGCCACCGCAGGGCCTCTCTGCTTGCCTGCAGATATCCTTTTGAGCGTTCAATTAAAAGGGACATTTGCTGACGTCCGTAGGTGGTGCGCATGGCCCTGGCAGTTTCGACATGTTGGCTTCCAGCATTGATGCTTATAAGATTTGGGGATTGTTTTTGTGTTTGTTTAAATGCAAACGTTAATGTTTACAGGACACTGGGCGATTTTGCGCTTATTTAAACCCTCAGAAATAACAAGGCCTCTTTCTTTAACATGTTTTCCCGCAGCGGCCACAGGTGTTCTAGCATTAAAATTTGAGATTCGGAGCCAAGTGCAAAGAATAACCTTCACAAATCTCCTAGCGAAAGTTTAAAAAGTGACGTTATGAAGAGGAATTCTTTTTCTTACTCCTTGAATCATGATCTGAGAAAATTTAGGAGTAAGGGAGGCTTAGGTCTGAATTCGTGGGTTTCAGTTTCCTTAGCCATAAAATAAGGCTAATGATATCTGCTAAAGGATGGTTGAAACAATGAAAATAATGAGTGAATGCTTTTGGAACTTTGGGGGGGGGGAGCAGGTGGTAAGGCCTTTTAACAAGTACCCAAAATCCAGAGGCCATAAAGAAAACTGGATACACTCAAATACATTTTAAAAATGAGCAAATCAAATCACAAAAGAAAAACTGGAAACATTGCCTTGGTCTTATATTACAAAGAACTCATCTCTTTAATATATAAAGAGCTCCTAGAAATCGAGAAGAAAATGGTCAAAAGTTTCACGAACAGACTGTTTAAGGGAAGAAAAAAAAGTGCATGCCACGTTTATATGTATAATATGAAAAGAGCTCAGTTTCACTCCTAATAAGAGACAAAACAGTGAACGTACACTAAAATAACATTTCTCACCTATCGGATTGGCAAAAACCCAAAAGTTTAACAACACACTCTGTTGGCAAGGTGGTAGGGAAACGGGCACTCTCATGCATTGCTGGTGGGAGTGCAAAATGGTACAACCCCTGCAGAGGGCAATTTGGCAAGCGCTATCAAAATTACAAATGCATTTACCCTTTGACCCAGCAATCCCACTTCTGGGAATTTATCCTACAGGTACACCTCGTAGATACGAAACAGCGAATATACATTAATATGCGGTACAGCATTAATTAACGGCAAAAGATAAGAAACAGTCCAACTGCCCACCAACCGGGAAATCAACTATGGTGCATGTATACTATGGAATATTATGCAGCTGTAAAACAAAGAATGAGGTGCCCTTTATGCACTGATATGGAAAGATCTCCAGCATTTATTAGTGAATCCTTTCAGGAACAGATACTGTCTACAGGGGGCTCTATTTGTCTAAGAAAGGTGAGGCACTGAGGGAGAAAAAGCACTTATATTTGTTTTAAATTTCAAAAAGAATTATTTTTAGTACCCAAAAGAAACTAATAGAAATAGAAGTCCTTATGGGACAGGGAGCGAGACGTAAAACGAATGGGAATGACAGTGGAAGCAATACTTTTTTGACATCTCCCTTTTTATACCATTTTTACTTTTAAGCGTGTGACCTTGTTACCTTTTCAAAAATTTAAATTTATGAAAAACAAAGAATTAAATGAATGAATGGACATAAAATAAGTAGCTAGTGTTCCAGATCCGTGTAGATACAAACGTTTGTGTTTAGCGGTTTGTGTAGTTTAAGAAGGTACTTTCATGGTTTTTGAATCGGGCTCTGCAGCATTCTGGGACCATGTCTTATAGTGTGGCCTTTCAGACCACCAACATCAGAGTTTTCTTTTTAAAATTTTTTTTAGTGTTTTTATTTATTTTTGAGACAGAGAGAGACAGAGCATGAGCAGGGGAGGGGCAGAGAGAGAGGGAGACACAGAATCTGAAGCAGGCTCCAGGCTCTGAGCTGTCAGCACAGAGCCCAACACAAGGCTTGAACTCACAGAGTGTGAGATCATGACCTGAGCCAAAGTTGGACACTCAACCGACTGAGCCACCCAGGCACCCCAGAATTTTCTGAAGTGTGTATTTAAAATGAAGATTCCTGGGTCCAACCCAGTGCTTGCATGCATAATTGGAATCTCTAGAGCTGAGGCCTAGGAATGGAGATTTTTTTCAAAACTCCGTAGTTTTGATTCTTATGGACCTTGAAGTTGAGCCCCACTATGCTCTACCTCAGCTGCACACGGCGATGGGGGCAGCAAGCCCCTAGGAGCCAATTCAGGCCATGACTGCTAATACCACAGAGAGCCTGTCAAGTTCCAAATACACTTCTCCAGTCTTGAGCTCCCATCCTGCACATCCAATTGCCTGCTGGTGTCGTCACTTGACTGAGCAACAGGGATCTCATATATAACACACCCCAAGCTGGATTTGGATTGATTATGTTGGAAATGGTCTCCTGCACCCATCCACTCCCTTACACGTTCTTCCCGCAGCCTTCCTTACTCAGTAAATCACATCACAGCCCTCCCTATTGCTCAAGCTGAATGTTTAGACATCATCTTTGATTCTTACATTTGACTTGTTCCTGGATCGAATCCATTAGCAAATGCCATTTTCAGCAGGGGCTGCCCCATTTTGCACATGCCTCAGCCCTGTACGAGAGCACCCGGAGGCTTCTCTTCAGCTTCGCCAACAGAAATTGAAATTGGGCATCTTTTGCACATGTACGAGCTGTGTTTCTTTTTTTTTTTTTCCTTTGAACATTTACTCAGGAACTTCACATTGTTGGTTTTGTTTCTATTCACTTTCGAGGTGCTCATACACATGTGAAGGCTTCCCTACACTCAGGATAAACCCTGTTTTCCCCACTGTCACGTCGGCCTGGATGACCTGCCCCTTACTTTCTTATTTCATCCTGTGCCGCTCTCTCCTGCCTCTGCATTCCAGCCACACAGCCCTTCTTTCTTTCTTTGAATAGGCCACACTCACCCCTGCCTCAGGGCCTTTGTATTCGCCAGGTCTTCTGCCTGGGATGTTTTTCCTGAGTCTCCGGAGACTCATCTGTGCGAGTCACTGGGGACCCAGCTTGGATCTCGTCTCCTTAGGGAGACCTTCCCGACCACACCATCCCCCTCCCCCCTTCCCCCCCCCCCACCCCCCCCCACCGGTCCCTCTGTCGCCTCTCTCCATTTTGTTTTCTTTATAGCCCTCATTAGTGTCTAATATCTTTTGTATTACGTTTACCTCTTCATCGCCTGAGTGCCTCCCGGAAGCTGGGGCCGTATCCCCACCTAGAACTGTGCAGCACACAGTAAATACTCAGTAAATATTTGCTAAGGGATCAATAGCTTTCTGCTTTCCATGGCTCCTTATCCCATCTCTTTTACCTCCTCTCCCTCAGCCCACTCAGCCTCCTAGTCTTGGTGCCAGCTATCCCAGTTCATACCTACTTCCTTTTGTCACTTTTCAGTATAAATTCCTTTTTTTTTTTTAAGTTTGTTTACATGCAGGGGAGGGGCAGAGAGAGAGGGAGAGAGAATCCTAGGCAGGCTCTGCACTGTCAGCAGGGAGCTGGAGACAGGGCTCAAACTCACGAACCGTGAGATCAAGACCTGAGCCGAAATCAAGAGTTGGATGCTTAACTGACTGAGCCACCCAGGCGCCCCTAATGTAAATTCCTAAGGTAACATATGGGCTGACGGATCTCGTCCTTTTTCCCCTGTCATAGGTGGCTGTCTTGATTCAACATCCCACCCCTGACCCCCCGATCCTATGTGGTGTGGGTGGGTGGGGGGTGGTAGAACCACGGTCATGTGGCTTGCATCGGAGCCTGGGAATGAGGCTGCTTCACTTAAAATGATGTATCTAGAAAACCATTAGCATATTGAGGGCCTATAAAAGTGTGTGAAGAAAGGCCCTATCAGGATAGAAAGGGGACAGGAAGGAACACTGGGGACAAATTTTCTCATTTCACCATTTTCAAGAGGGTCAGCCTTCTTTTAGAGGCTTGCCTCCATTTTCTCATACTGGGACCCAGGTCATTTACTAGAAAAGCAAATCAAGGACAAATCAGACTGGGAGCAGAGTGGAGCTCACATCTCTTGTGAGCCCAGACACAGACTCGAGTGAGCCAAGCTTTACAAACATGGGGTCATGGTGATCTGTTGCTCTGTGCCATCCACATCTCTTCACTATAACTAGCAAAGGAAACTGGAGTTTAACAGAAGAAGCAATTCCCATTTTAGTGGGCCATAAAAAATAATTTAAACTCTGCTTTACCCTGGGCTCTCGGACTTCCGAGTAAAGGAGGCATTGCGGTCCGTTATCAAATGAGATCAGCATCTTCTTCTCCTGTTTGCAAGCTCCTCTAAAATAAAACCACCAGATTCCCAGAAGATAAAAAAATCCATTCTCTCCCTTCCGTTCACATAAGTGCATCCTCACTTATTCACAGGCTTCTGCAGATTTTAATAAGGTCCCCTGTGTAGGTCTCTTCAAATATGGGCAAAATACTCAGGGTGAGAAAATGTCACATCTAATCAAGGGTGCTATAAAGGCAGCACCCGTGGAAGGCAGACGGCTCACAAGTGGCTTGAACCAAATCACAGCCTTTGCCTGTTAGTAACCAAAATTGAAAAGTCTCGTTTTGGGTCTTCATTTTGACAACTGCAATGAAATATTTATGATTTTTTTTAAGGAAAACTATATTTGAATTGGGCAAACACCCCAATGGTGAGAGATCCTCAGCCCTTTTATTTTCTGGAGAAGTGCTCTAGAGACTGATGTTCCTTTTTTGAAATTAAAAAAAATTTGTTTCCCCAATGTTCCTTTTAAGCATAAACACCTAAAAAACACAGATATGATTACCCCTAGCTCCCACTGCATCCCAAACCCTGTCTGAGTCTGCATTTCTGCTTTACGTTACTGGAACCTAGATCTGTAGCCTGGATTTCTTTAGTCCTATGGCTTAAGTCAACATCCCATGCTTTGCAGGTATCTGAGACCTTCCCAATATGTCTGGAAGGTTTGGTGTAGGGTACCTGTTCCTAGCCAGGGAGATTTTGCCTGTAGAGGATATCTAGAAATGTCTAGAAACATTTTTGGTGTCACAACTGGGGCAAGAAGGTTGCTATTGGCATTTAGTGCGGTAGAAGCCAGAGTGCCCCTAAATATCCTGATAGGCACTGGACCGCAGCCCACAACCAAGAATGATCAGGCCCCTCAGGGCACCTGGGTGGCTCAGTCAGTTAAGCATCCAACTTCGGCTCAGGTGATAATCTCACGCTCCGTGAGTTCGAGCCCCGCGTCGGGCTCTGTGCTGACAGCTCAGAGCCTGGAGCCTGTTTCAGATTCTGTGTGTCCCTCTCTCTCTGACCCTCCCCTGTTCATGCTCTGCCTCTCTCTGTCTCAAAAATAAATAAACATTAAAAAAAATTTTTTTTAAGAAGAATGATCAGGCCCCAGACATCATCAGCGCCAGTGCCGAGAAACCTCAGGGTAGGGACTTGAGCTTCCACGGGGCACTGCATGCTACACACTGCTGCTTACTCAGCCAGCCCACGGTCCCATCTCCAGTGCTCAGCGTGGACCCACGCCTCTGCTGTAGTGAAACAGCCTGTAGCTCTGGGATTTCGCCCTTTCTCTGTGTGATGCTGCTGCCACCATGCTGGTATCAGCAGAGTGTCATGGGGGAAACATTATATTCCTCTTTACTGGACTGTCCCTTTGTCCCCCAACACACAAAGGCCTTTGACTGAAAGTATTAAGATCAAGGAAGGAGAGAACAACAGAGCTCAGTAAAGGGAACAGTTTAATATGCTGACATTCAGTTGTCCTTTAATTGAATTGTTTTTCAAAGACGTTTCTCTTCTAGGACTTTGTCTAGCATGGCTAGACATGGTTTGTCTTTTCTCCTAAAGCCCCGACACCTGCCATGTTACTCAGACTCATCTTGCCCTCCATTTGCACCTGCCGATCCCCATCCCTCCACCCCCCCAATCTTCTTCACTTATTAAGCTTTGCTCTCTCCACCCAAACTTTTTATCTATTTCTGAGTTTTATTTTTTTTTATTTTTGCATTTAAACAACCACAGAAAGGCCTTTCCTTAACCAAAAGACTCTGATTTTAGCTTTACCAAAAAAAAAAAATCTGCCAGAAACTTGTAAACTACAGTATTTTCTTGAACATATTCTGGATCACAATTGTAGGCAGGAAACCCTTTCAAACTAGTCTTTGAGAGAGGAATAAACAAAAAATACATTTCCTCTCTAACTAAGCAAGGGAGGAGGACATATATGTTTTCTTTTGTTATATTCTCAGTTATGGCAAGAAAGAAGGGCTGAATAAAATAATGATTAAGAGTATCAGCAAATTCTAGATTTGAACCGTAACTCCAACCTGTAAGCAATGTGATCTGGGCCACATTGTTTGTGCTGCTTAAGGTTGGGGTTCCAAACAAAGGGTGACAACAGCATGTACTGATTAGAAGTCATAGGATTTAAATGAAGCAACTCATGTAAATACTTACAAGTGCACGGCACATAGGAAATCTCCAAGGAATATTAACTCTTATTATTACAAATCTCAAATTTCTGACGCCATTAACATGAATGTCAGAGATTCTAGACCAACTCCTTTGAGAAATGTGACCAATCAACGACTAAAAAGCAGAGGGAAGATAGACCGAGCTTCCCACAGCTCTGAGGATAAAACCAATTTCCTAAGTATACAATTTTTACTCAAAGTGTGACCCTCAGACTGTGGCACCAACCTCCTATGGGAATTTGTTAGAAATGCTGTACCCCGGGACTCACCATAGAATGCCTGAATCAGAACCCCAGGAGACGTGCATGTTATATAAAGGTGTGAGAAACACCAGGGAACTTGGTATAAAAGACGTGGCTGTGCCAGAAGAATTATCTCCAGTTGGTTCTGTTTCCATGGGTCTGTGGCTAATCCAGATGACCTATTAATACTTATCTGTATCAATATTCTATTGCCATGTAACAAATTACCATAAGCTTAGCAGCTTAAAATAACACCTACTTATTATCTCACAGTTCGGGAGGTCAAAAGTCCCACAGGACATGGCTGGGTTCTCCACTCAGGGCATTACAAAGCTGAAATGGAGATGCTGGCCAAGCTGAGTTCTCAGCTGGAGGCTCTGGGGAGTAATCCACTTCCACGATCGCTCAGGTTGTCGGTAGAGTTAATTCCTTGTAGTTGGAGGGCTGAGCTCCCTGCCATCTTGCAGCTGTCGGTCAGGGAGCACCCTCAGCTCCTCCATGCCAGTGTGGAGCACACCTTGGCACGTGACTCCCCCATCTCAGCAACAGAGAACCTCCCTTACATCAAATTTCTTTCAACTAAAATCTCTTTGATTTGTCCCTTCTGCGGGACAGACAGAAAAAAACAAAAACAACAACAACAACAACACAAAAAGCAAAAAACAAAAAAAAAAAACCCTCTGCTTTTAAAGGGCTCATGTGATTCAGTTAGGATAATCTCACATCTGAAGGTCAAATCTGCAATCTAACGTAGCCTAATCACGGGGTAAAATCCACCATCTTCATAGTCCTGGGGCATGTGCACCAGGGGGAGGGAAATCTAGGTGACATCTTGGAAGCCTACCTACCATACCAGGTGTTATTGTCTGTGTGTGTTCCCCCTCAAATCCATATGTCGAAGCCCTAATCCCCCATGTGACTATATTTGGAGACGAGGTTGTTAAGGAAGCAATTAAGGTTCAATGATGTTTATAATGGTGGGGTCCCAATCCAATAGGACCAATGTCCTTCTATGAAGAGGAAGAGACACCAGGAGTGTGTGCTCACAGAGGAAAGGTGATGTGAGGGCACAAAGAGGTGTCCATCTCAGACAGATCTCTGGAGAAACCAAACCCACTGACATCTTGGTCTTGAACTTCTAAGCTCCAGAACTGTGAAAAATTAGTTTCTGTTGTTTAAGGCACCCAGTCTGTGGCATTTTTTATGGCAGCACTAGCAGACTAATACACCAGATAATATTACTGATGAAAATCTCATTTTTTAAATCTGAAATTCGGGTGGCAAGATCCTTTGATGAAGTTGGAAATACACTCATCTATTAGCCAACTTAAACATTTGTGAGTCAGCCAGAAGGCCAGGATGTGAGGTAAGATGATATAAAAATCTGTATATGGTGGTGGATGCACCAAAAAAATCACCTATGAACACAACTTAGTATAAAGCAATGTTCTAAGGTATATACCAAGGGCTATAGAAACTCAGAGAATGAAAGATTATCTGCAATGGTACTTAGACACTTTTGTAGATGGGGCAGCACCCTATCTGGTGGGCTGAGAGGATCTGATATGGCTTAGAAAAACGAGCTATACTTTGTATTGATATGGTTCCCAGTGACTATTTGTAATTGCTTGTTTACTGACTGACTGACAAAAACACTTATCCAGAAGGAATCCCTTGTGTAAAAAGAGAAAAAGTATCTGAAGGGGTATTACCAAGAGGCAGAGGGAGAAAAAAAACCCCACATTTTTCTCATCTGAAATTTCACAATGATTCTGAGTAGTGTAATAGTATGGTTTTCAAAAGACAGCAAGTGTGTATTTTAAAAGACATGCACTGACATATTAGTTTTACTTTATTTCTGTTCTTCCCAAGTTGAACTAGTGATATTAAATTGTGATGATGATGGCCCATAGACATAGCTAACAACTCTCAGTCTTCTTGGGAGTACAGTTGGACATATAGTCCAATAGAAAGAGTGTTTTTCATATTTGTTGCCTATTATCCAGGTTGACTCCATGGAATTTAATTACACATTTTAGAAAATAGGGCTGAGTTTTTTAGGCTTTTTTTTTCCCGTTCAAACACCAACACTTTATTTTTTTTTATTTTTTGTAATTTATTGTCAAATTGATTTCCATACAACACCCAGTGCTCATCCCAACAGGTGCCCTCCTCAATGCCCATCACCCACTTTCCCCTCTTCCCCCACCCCCCATCAACTCTCAGTTTCTTCTTAGTATTTAAAAGTCTCTTATGGTTTGCCTCCTTCCCTCTCTGAAACTTTTTGCCCCCCTTCCCCTCCCCCATGGTCTTCTGTTAAGTTTCTCAAGATCCACATATGAGTAAAACAATATGATATCTGTCTTTCTCTGCCTGACTTATTTCACTGAGCATAATACTCTCCAGTTCCATCCACGTTGCTACAAATGGCCAGATGTCATTCTTTCTCATTGCCAAGTAGTATTCCATTGTATATATAAGCCACATCTTCTTTATCCATTCATCAGTTGATGGACATTTAGGCTCTTTCCATAATTTGGCTATTGTTGAAAGCGCTGCTATAAACATTGGGGTATAAGTGCAAACACTAACGCTTTCAGAGGAGATACACAAATCCACAGCCATCTTATTTTTGGAAGCCAAAACATAATAAAGTTTAAAACTGAAGGTCCCAATTTCCCTTGCATTAGAGATATAATCAGGAGTAAGCAAGGATCACAGGGTAAACCAACAAATTAAAACAAATTTCCAGCTATGAGTCTGAACTCTTGTGAAGGCTGATACAATCACATATGTAAATTGACCAGAGATTTTTTTGTTGCTTTGTTTTTTTTAAACATCTTGAAAAAGAAAAGGATTTGTTTTGAAATTAGCTGTAATGAAGGTGGGCACAGAATGGCAAAGGTTATCCTGCATGAGGTGTGACTAATCTCCAAACTAACTTCTCTCACGAGTTAATGACCTTATCCGTGGCCATGGGGGTTGCCGCTTCTTTTATGTGTCTTTGAGTCACATGTTGTGGGTGAACCCACACTTCAAAGACAAAGATCAACGGGAGGGTGTGTTTCTGGGTGTAAGATTTCTTCCAAATGGGACTTACATCCTGTCACAGTGCAGGGCTCATGGAGAAAAGCTGCCTCGTCAGGGATGTCTTGGAGCGGCCCCCTTGACAGGGACTCTTGGATTTTCCAGTAGATTTTAAAAGATACAAGTGGTTCATTTGCCATGTAGCTTCCAGAGTCTCATTGCCTTTCCCCTCTTTCAGCAGCAGCAGCAGCAGCCCAATCTTGACTAACCTTCATGGCTTGCAGGCATTTATAAGTGTCATAAGCAAAGCTTCATGCCTATAGATTGAGGACCCTGAATGCACAGTCTAAATGTTGCCTAAATTCCATTTTTCCCAGAGGACAGAATTTAGAGATCTCTAGATCTGTAGGTTCCTTCTCCCAGAGGAAGTTATAGTTGGTCTGTGAGACGTTATCACAGTTCCCCCCCCCCCCCTTTTTTCGGTAGTGAGCAGCTTTGGCTGTAACTTGTAGCTGATACTATTAGCTAGAAGTATGAATGGGTGAGTGAGTGAGTGAGTGAGTGACTGAATGAATGAATGAATGAATGCTGGCTGGCAGAAACCCACAATACAGGCACAAAACACCATTCTCACACCTGTATTCAATAGTTTCTCCAGATGTTACCCTGGTGAGATTATTGATCCATCATTGTCCCCTTCCAGGCATCAGGCCTTGCAAAAATGAAAAAGAGCTTTTATTTATGAAAGGTTGGGATTCACCACCTTAAACAGTATAGAACACCCTGATGAATTCACAATAGCTTCCAACAGCCAGTGTTTGGTAGCTTCCGTGGCATTTACACAAAGCCTTGTGTTCTACACGGTAGAGCATTTTCCCTATTTTCTTTAAAAATTTCTTGGGGCGCCTGGGTGGCTCGGTTGGTTAAGCGTCCAACTTTGCCTCAGGTCATGATCTCACGGTCCATGGGTTCGAGCCCCGTGTTGGGCTCTGTGCTGACAGCTCAGAGCCTGGAGCCTGTTTCGGTTTCTGTGTCTCCCTCTCTCTGTCTCAAAAATAAATAAATGTTAAAAAAATAAATAAATAAAAATAAAAATTTCTTATGAAATTTGTCCATTTTCAGGACCTGTATGTTTATGCTACAGGAAGTCTGTGTGGTAAATTCTGTGCATTAGACTGTTTGTTACACTAAATAGAAAGAGAAACAAGATATTTTTGTTCCTACTATTCCCTATCTGTACAAGACACACAGTTTTCTACATGAATATTTCTCTCTCCTTCTCAGCCACATAGAAAATTTGTGACATACTGCCCACGAAAGCAAGATCTGTGGTACATAAGAGTCTCTTATTTGCCATCTTTGTGGACAATGTTTTAACCTAGAAGAGGGAGCTTAAAAGGAGTAGGATTTCATTTCACCTGGTGGAAGCCAAGTTTTTGGAGATAGAGGGCAGATCCTTTCCATCCAGGCTGGTGTCCCTCACAGCCCTGTGCATGTAACCACAGCTCCTGTACAAGGCAATCACACTGACCCTGCAACCAGAGTTTACTTAAGGTCAAAACTCAAAACTAAACTTCAACGAAACCAAAGCCCATCACAACTGAGAAAAAAAGAAAAAAGGAAACAGAGGGAGCTCATGTGGACAGAAAATGTCAAGTTTCCCAGTGCTTGTATTTGTCAGCACCACATCAGAAGTCCCCACCCACCTACCCTCCTCTCTCCTTCCCAAAGTGATGCTGAGGGCAATATGTACAGAAGCAATAGGAACGGGTACCTAAGTGAGCACTATGGAGCTTTGCCAGAATGGTTTTGACCGCAGCAGATAATTTACCTGGCTCTGCTTAATACAACTAGTTCCTTTAACTTACTCTCTTTAGAGTTTCAGCACCTAGCAAGTGACATTTAGCTTTGCCTCCTCGAAAGGGCACTTGGAGACCATTGCCACCCAGTCCCCAAGCTGCTTTCAGGACTTGAACTCATGTAAGAACAAAGGGCAAGCCACACAGTACTTTACCTACCCCACTCCCACACGTGGAGACCTAGCTCAATCTGGACTGGTCTTTTGAGAGCACCTTACTCGAACATCTCACTGCTAAAGGTGTCCTTTCTCCAGGACTCCAAAAGAATGTAAGCACAATGAAGGCTCATCATGAGCATAATACCTCACATTTATAGAGCACTTACAATGTGCCAGGCCCTGGGCTAAATACTGAACGAGGATGAGGCCATTTAATCCTCACAAGAGTGCTGTGATATAGAAGAAACTGAGCCACAGAGAGGTTAAGTGAGTTGCCCAATATCACTCAGCCGCTAAATGGAAAAAAACAGGCAATCTGAGCTTATGCTCTTAGGTATATTCCACAGGCTCCATACAAATACTTACATAAGGGTGTGTGTGTGTGTGTGTGTGTGTCTCCAATGTGTGTATCAGTGGGTTTTAGAGGAGAGATACTAGAGGTGACAGAAGAGTGGAATGAAGAGGAGAAGAGTGACATATTAAGAGTCTTGGAACAATTCTTCATGGACACACCTACTATGGATAATCTAAAGGGACTTTAAAAACCAAACATCAACAGCAGGCTGCTGGCAGGATGTATAACAATTTCTCACTCCGTCCCAGTGACAATTTGAGGAGACCAATTCAATAAACATCAGTTACCAATTACTGAGGTTCCTAAGGAATTTACTTGGGAAAGGTGTGAATTACACTAAAAAGTATGTACTAGCCTTGTTGGGTCCCAAAGCTTGCTTTCTCCAGCTTTATTCTGAGAGGGGGCAGGAGTGGCCAGTGGGATGATGAGAAAGAGGGAGGAAGAGAAGGGTGAGAACACTACAAAACCCAGAAAGAATCTTTCCATCTCACGCTATTTTGTAAAAAGAAACTTAACTATCCTGCTTTGATTTTCCTCTCTACTGTCATTGGGACTTCATAGACAATGCAGGAGAGTTATTAAGACAAGAGGCCTTCTTCAGAAAGTAGCTCATGGATGGCTCAGTCAATTAAGTGTTGGACTTCAGCTCAGGTCATAATCTCATGGTTCCTGAGTTTAGCCCCGGTTCAGTGCAGAGCCCACTTTGGATCCTCTGTCCCCCTCTCTTTCCACCCCTCCTGTGTGCATGTGCTCTTTCTCAAAAATAAATAAATGTTAAAAAAAAGAAAGATATTTTTGTCTTTCCTTTAGGAAAGACACCTTAATAACACCTTGACACCTTATTAGGGAGTTTAAGATACACCATCCAACTGCAAGTTTGTGGATTTGCAAGACTATTACTTTGTACGTTCAGTTGCCTTTTAGCTTCTTTGTTTTCCCCATAGAAATTCCACTAAGCTCAAGAAATGTCCTATGTGGTTGGAAATCAAAAAGATGAAAACAGAGCTTATTGTATTATATTTTTAATTAACGTAGGCCCAGTAAACATTACTGCTAGAAGACCTTAGACATCATTTAGTGCCACCTTTTTATTCTTTGGACTTGGAGAACAAGGCTCTCAATACCTCCCAAACTACATGTTATCTCAAGGTTTGATCCCACTCTGAATTTCACTTCATTCCTTACCTTTACAACATATTTTATATAGCCCCATTTGCTCAAGATGGCAATACACATTCAACATGAGAAAGGTGGTTCAGAAGCTTTCACTGAACTAGGATTCTTTATTCCAATGTCTTTCTAAAGGGATCCCCCCTCCAAAAGTCATTAAAAAATGTGTGAGACCCTGTTGGCCAAACCTAAATGTCGGTAAAATGATACTTTTCTTTCATTATACAGTACTAGAGATAGCTTCAAAGTTCTAGGCAATGCAGCCACTTAATTGGATTGATTAGTAGGTTCTCTTACTGAGAATAGAGATAGAAGAAGCAAAAGGAGAAGGTGTTGGCCAGTGCGATGCCACAGTGTGACTATAGGTTCTGCGAGGACAAAAGGCTTGCCCGTTGTACTTACCACAGTGAACCAAGGATTAACAGAGTATATGGTAATTTGTAGGCACTTGACACATTTTGGTTAAATAAATCAACAAAAGGGTGATAGGAGTATGGAGGGGAGGAGGGGTTCCTCATACATTTCCATATGCTTCAGCTACCAATGTGTTCTTGGCTCATGCCATATCTGACATCACTGGATCACACCAGGTAAATAGCATCTTCTTAAAGAATGGGACTGAGAAGAGATCATCTAGTGCTTAAAACGTATGAAGCACTCGTATGTGCAGTGAAGGGAGGAGTAAAGCGGGCTCCCAAGAATGGTTTTCCCCTCACTATCTTATCAATACTTCAAGCCTCTTATTATCCTTGGAGGGTACCTCCTACTTCTCAGAGTTGCTTTCTCAAAGCCTTAGCTTCCTTGTCTGTGCAATGTTAGTCATTCTGGTTAAAGGTGGTAAATAAGAAAAGGTGTCATTTCTGGATCAGAAATTTGGGGGATGGTTGGAAGAGAGAAGCAGAAATGATTTGTTGGTAGAAAAATCACAGCATGGACTGGCAATCCCAAATTGTGCCACGAGCAAAGGGTACTAAAGCAGCCCAACCCTTCTCAATGGAAATGCAGCGGGCTGGGGTCAAGTGAGGATCCCTGAGATAACTTATCAGAGGACAGCTGAGTAGTTTTGCCGGTTGATCTCCATTCCCATCCATCTCCCCGTATTCAGCAGTCAGCCATGGTTTGGTACACAGATTAAAACTACAAGAATGGTCTCTAAATAAATCGAGGATTCTGTCTTGAGAATGAACAGTGAGCATTGGGACAAGAGAGAAAAGCTGGCTGCAACTCTGAATTTGGATATACAATAGAAAGGCAGCTCCTTTTTGAAATGCAAGGTATTAAAGCACATTGCCTCATATATTCGGCAAGCACAAAAGAAGGTACCATGCTCTTGGCTCACATTCTCAGAGAAGCCTAAATTCTACCATTCTTCATCCACTGAAGAGAAACCTTCCAGTGAGAGCAGAGTTCCACTACAGACATAATACTTCATATATGAGAAAACCCCAGGTCAGCTGCCTATATTAATTACTGCAGCTGTCAGTTTACAAAATTAAATAAACAAGCATGAATCACTAAACATTTGAGAGACATAAATCATAAATTTAAAAAAAAATTAAAATCTGGAACTGAAATATTCTAGGGAGAAAGGAAGAAATAAAAATAAGCCAAACACCTGTTTGTGTGGGCTATAAATATTGACTTATTTTGGACAATAGGAAAATATGTATAAATACATTAAAAATATATGGCTAAACATGAGATAACTGGAAATAAGATGGAGAGCTTTCAAAACTACTAGTTTTAAACAAAGCAAAATGCAACACAAACTCAGGAAAAGAACAAAGGAAATTCAGTCAATCCAGTGACAAGAATGAGAAGATCACAGCAAAACAGAAGAGGAAATAAGACAGCAGGAATAAGATCAAATACATGTAATCACGTCAGAAGTAAAGGACTTGGACTTCATCATCAAAGACAAACACTTTCAGATTAGGTTTTTAAAGAAAAATTTCCATATATGCGGTTTACAAGGAAAATACTTTTAAGCTGTCTTGAAAGGATCGAAGATATCGAGATTTATAAACATATATCAAGCAGAAGATGAAGAGGCAATTCAAAAGGAAGAGATATGAATGGTCTATAAATCTATGAGAAGATAACCAAACTCTAGTAAGAATAAGAAGATGAATTTAAATGACCACGGGATGCCATTTTCCACCTGTAATGAGATAGGCAAAATGTTTACCAATGGATAGCTCAGGATTGTCCAAGCTGTAGAGGGCAATAGGGAGAAAGAACAAGAATGGTCCGGTCCCACTGACTCACCTCCAAGACGAAGACTGGGGGACTGGACCACAGGTTGTGTTGACAGGTCATGTCATCATAAAGGGTGGAAATCCAGACCCGGATCTGATGCTTCATTAATTTTTTTTCTCTAGTAGAACTCTCTTTGCTCAAGTGTGCGTCAATTTCTCCATCTGCCTTACTGACTTCATAACATGAAATGAAATAGTATATGTAAAAGGCCTTGCAGAATACAAAAAGCTATACCCTGTATGGCATTATTGTTTTTATAACAAGAATAAAATTTATTGACATGTGTCCACAAGAAGCACAGGAAAAATGAAAGTGTGTAAAATTGGACAAAATCTGGCTGCCACCACCTGAATGTTTTTATTCTGCCTCAAAATTTATAAACGAAACAAAACAAACAAAAACCAAAACTTTAAAGGAAGTACATGCAGTAACCTTGGATAGATCCGAATATATGGTCAGCTTGTTTTCTTTATAGAAATGCAACAAGATGTTCCCCAGCTCCCCTACAGCTGTGCCTGTCTGAAGCATTCACAATCACTGGGCTTCTTGGAGATCCCACTTAGGAGAAACCAAAAGAAAGTGCTTTTAGCAGCTGTGTCCCAAACCCAGGCCACAGGACTCAGTGTGGCTTGTCAACCCTGAAGTGGGAAGCAGGGACTCAGGATTTTGGTTACCCCTTCCATTGTCTGCCTTTTACTGTCACAGCCACTGTTGTTGTCAAGGGTGACATCTGAGCAGGCTTCAGACTCTGGAGAGAGAGAGCTAAGATTTCCACAGTCTAGGAATGACAGGATTTCTCAGAGGGAATGAAACTGTCTTTTACTCTAAGACCCTTGGTATCATCTTCAGAAGTCAGCTCTTTCACTGAAAATTTCCATTAACCTAAGGCATTCTATTTGAGAGTTGTTACTCTATAAGTTAAACAACAACAACAAACAGCAACAACAATAATACAGTATTGGACAGATATCAATATACTTCAGGAGCCATTAAGATACTAGGTTGGAGTTCTGAATCTACTTCTTAGTAGATCTGCAATCTTATGTAAATTGCTTCAGATTACATGTGCCTCAGATTCTTTTTTATTTTTCCCTCTTAGCAACTTTCAAGCATGCAATATAGTATTATTAACTATGGTCACACATTACATTACACACCCATGTGCATTCCATGCCCATGAGTTGCCTCTGGCAACCACCAGTCTGTCTTCTTTATCTATGAGGTAGGTGATTATTGCTGTTTTTGTTGTTGTTATTATTTTAGATATAAATGAGATCATAGGGTATTTGGATTTTTGGTCTGACTTATTTAGATAATGCTTTCAAGGTTCAAGGGAGGAGCCAAGATGGCTGAACAGCATGGAACCTTTTTTTGTGTCTCGTGTCCATGAAATACAGACAGATCAACAGTAAACCATCCTGCACATCCAGAAAACCGACTGAGGATTAACACAACAATCTGCACCACCTGAACCACAGAACTCAGCAGGTACGCGGCGCAGAGAGGTGAACTGGGGGAGAGAGAAGCTGCTGAGGGCAGGGAGCTGTTTTTGCTTGTGAAGAGAGGATGGAGATGGTGGGGGGAGGATATGGGAAAAGCACTCCCCCGAAAGCAGCTGGAGAGAAAGTAGAAAACTGGAAACAGCTGCAGAGACTGAACTAAAAATGAGAAAGGGGAAAGGAGAGGATTTAAATTCCAGTAAGACTCTATAAACAGGGGGACCAGAGTCTGAAACTCTGCAGCTCGTTACCTGGTGGAGCTCTGGTGAGAAAGGCGAATCCTCCGGAGCCGTGTCAAGTCTGGGATCTTCGGGCCACACGGGGAGGGGCGGTTCCCCTGCTGGAAGGACTCCCTACAGGCAAAGGCCCCAGTGGACCCGGGAGAACAGCCACATTTGCTGGTGCTGGAACAAGGTCGCTGGGGGTGAAGCCTGGTGCCAGATATATGTTGTGATTTGCCATAATCCCTGAAACGCTGCTGCTACACGATCGCGTGAATTTTTTCTGGGGCGGGCTGGCACCGGCCGAGGTCTCTGGGCTTCGGCAGCAGCACCGCTCAGCGAACCTTCCTGGGTGTGGCCAGCACCCGGCCATTGCTCTGTGAGACCCTCCCCCAGAGGGGCGGAGCAGGTCAAAGCCGAAGTCCCTCAGAAGTGAGGGGTCGGGAAACACAGCTGCATCTGAGATAAAACTCAGGAGGGAGGTGCTGCCTGGGGCTTGGTCACTGACAGTGTAAAAGCAGGGAGTGGTCGGAAGCCGAAGACAAAGGAGGGGTGCGCGATTGCTGATCGGGGAGAACAGAGATGCGATACTTGAGGATGGGGAGTTGGGTGACGCCATTTTCCCCGATCCCGCGCATGCGCACAGTGTGGAGCCTACAAGCTCCACAACAATCCACCCCAGTAAGCTAGGCAGCGCCATCTAGTGGAGAACGGAGCCATTACACTAAGCCCCGCCCAACGGGGCCAACCTTGCTCTGCAGGAACACAATTCTCTCCACCTGCTTACTTTATGGACTATAAAGCACTTCATAGTTTGACTTCCAGGAGAAATAGAAGTAATTTCAATCGTATTTCAGTCTGCTCACTGCTACATCTATTCAATTTTCTTTTTTTTTCTTTTTTCCTCGCTTTCATTTCTTTTCTTTTTCTTGAAAACAGAAAGAAATTTATTTTTATTTTCAATTTTTATTAAAAATATTTTTCCTTAATTTTTTCTACTATATTTTTTACTTTTGTGTAAATGTTTTCAAATTCTATTTTACTTCCATCATTTTATTTAATTCTATTTCAGTGTACTCATTTTTTCAAATTTTCAAATGATTCCTTTCTTTTTTCCTTTCCCCTTTCCCCTTCTTTTCTCTAATCCGTCAAGCCTCTTTCAACACCCAGAACAAAACACACCTAGGATCTAGCATCATTTATTTGACCTTTTTTGTGTTTGTTGTTTTTAATTTTTTAATTGTAATTAAAAAAATTTTTTTAACCTCTTTAATTCCTTTTCCCCCTTCAAAATGACGAAACAAAGGAATTCACCCCAAAAGAAACAGCAGGAAGAAACCACAGCAAGGGACTTAACTAACACAGATACAAGCAAGATGTCTGAACTAGAATTTAGAATCACGATAATAAGAATACTAGCTGGAGCCGAAAATAGATTAGAATCCCTTTCTGCAGAGGCAAACAAAGTAAAAACTAGTCAGAATGAAATAAAAAATGCTATGACTGAGGTGCAATTTGAATGGATGCCACGGTGGCAAAGATGAATGAGGCAGAGAAGTGAATCAACAATACAGAGGACAAACTTATGGAGAAACTTATGCTTCATTATTGAAGCAGAAAAAAAGAGGGAGACTAAGGCAAAAGAGCACAATTTAAGAACTAGAGAAATCAGTAACTCATTAAAAAGGAACAACATCAGAATCATAGCAGTCCCAGAAGATGAAGAGAGAGAAAAAGGGGTAGAAGGGTTATGTGAACAAATCATAGTGAAAACTTTCCTAACCTGGGGAAAGACACAGACATCAAAATCCAGGAAGCACAGAGGACTCCCATCAGATTAAAAAAAAAAAAAACTGACCATCAACAAGGCTTGTCATAGTCAAATTCACAAAATACTCAGGCAAAGAAAGAATCATGAAAGCAGCAAGGGAAAAAAAAGTCTTTAACCTACAAGGGAAGACAGATCAGGTTGGCAGCAGACCTATCCACAGAAACTTGGCAGGCCAGAAAGGAGTGGCAGGATAAATTCAATGTGCTGAGTCCCAGAAAAATATGCAGGCAAGAATTCTTTATCCAGCAAGGCTGCCATTCAAAATAGAAGGAGAGATTAAAAGTTTCCCAGACAAACAAAAATTAAAGGAGTTTGTGACCACTAAACCAGCCTTGCAAGAAATTTTAAGGGGGACTCTCTGAGGGGAGAAAAGATGAAAATTAAATAAATAAATAAATAAATAAATAAATACCAAAAGCAACAAAGACTAGAAAGGACCAGAGAACACCACCAGAAACTCCAACTCTACAAGCATCATAATGGCAATAAATTCATATCTTTCAGTACTCACTATAAATGTAAATGGACTCAATGCTCCAATCAAAAGACATAGGGTAACATAATGGATAAGAAAACAAGATCCATCTATATGCTGTTTACAAGAGACCCACTTCAGACCTAAAGTCACCTTCAGATTGAAGGTAAGGGGATGGAGAACCATCTATCATGCTAATGGTCAACAAAAGAAAGCCAGAGTAACCATACTTATATCAGACAATCTAGACGTTAAAAGACTGTATCAAGAGATGCAGAAGGGCATTATATCAAAATCAAGGGGCCTATCCACCAAGAAGACCTAACAATTGTAAACATTTATGCGCCAAATGTGGAGCACCCAAATATATAAATCAATGAATCACAAACATAAACTCATTGATAGTAATACCATAATAGTAGGAGACTTCAACACCCCACTCACAGCAATGGGCAGATCATCTAATCAAAGTATCAACAAGGAAACAATGGCTTTGAATGACACACTGGACCAGATGGACTTAACAGATATATTCAGAACATTTCATCCTAAAGCAGCAGAATATACATTCTTCTACAGTGAACATGGAACGTTCTTCAGAATCAACCATAGACTGGGACACAAATCAGCCCTAAATAAGTACAAAAAGATCGAGATCATACCATGCATATTTTCAGACCACAACACTATGAAACTCAAAATCAACCACAAGAGAAAATTTGGAAAGGTAACAAATACTTGGAGACTGAAGAACATCCTCCTGAAGAATGAACTGGCTAACCAAGAAGTTAAAGAGGAAATTAAAAAGTATATGGAAGCCAATGAAAATGATAACACCACAACCCAAAACCTTTGGGACGAAGGAAAGGTGGTCATAAGAGGAAAGTATATAGCAATCCGGGCCTTCCTAAAGAAGCAAGAAAGATCTCAGATACACAATCTAACCTTATTCCTTAAGGAGCTGGAAAAAGAACAGCAAATAAAACCCAAAACCAAAAGAAGACAGGAAATAATAAAGATTAGAGCAGAAATTAATGCTATCAAAACCAAACCAAAACAAAACAAAAACAGTAGAACAGATCAATGAAACCAGAAGGTGGTTCTTTGAAAGAATTAACAAAATTGATAAACCACTAGCCAGTTTGATCAAAGTCCATCCATGTTGCCACATGGATTTCATAGTTTTTTATGACTGATTGGTATTCCATTGTGTGTGTGTGTGTGTGTGTGTGTGTGTGTATGTGTGTGCGTGTGTGTACATCTTCTTTATTCATTTATCTATCAACGGACACTTGGTTTGCTTCTGTATCTTGGGTTATTGTAAATAAGGTTGCGATAAATATAAGGGTGGACATATCTTTTTGAGTTAGTGTTTTCATTTTCTTTGGATAAATACTCAGAATTGTAATTGCTGGATCATATTTCATTTTTTGAGGGACTTCAAAACCTGTTTTCTATGATGGTTGTACCAATTTACATCCCACCAACAGTGCTTAAAGATTCCATTTTCTCCGCATCCTCACCAACACTTTTTGTTTCTTGTCTTTTTAATAATGGCTATTCTATTCAGAGGTGAAGTGATATCTCATTGTGGTTTTCATTTGCATTTCCTTTATAATAATAATGTTGAGCATCTTTCAACAAAGTACCTGTTGGCTCTTCATATGTCTTCTTTGGGGAAATGTCTACTCATATGCTCTGCCCATTTTTAATTGGATTATTTAGGGCTTTTGCTATTGAGTTGTATGAATTCTTTATATATTTTGGATATTAACTCCTTTCAGATACAGGGTTTGCAAATGTTTTCTCCCATTCAGTAGGTTGCCTTTTCTTTGTGTTGATTGTTTCCTTTGCTATGCAGAAGCTTTTTAGTTCAATGTAGTCCCACTTGTTTATTTTTCTGTTTGTCCCCTTTGCTTTTAGAGTCTGATACAAAAAAGCATCACTAAGACCCATGTCAAGGAGCTTGCCTATGCCTTTTTTTTCTACAAGTTTTATGGTTTTAGGTCAAGTTTTTAATCCATTTTGAGTTAATCTTTGTGTATAGTGTATGATGGTAGTCTAGTTTCATTCTTTTGCATGTGGGTGTCCATTTTTCCCAACACCATTTAGTTAATTCATTTGTTGATTCTTTCTATTTGCAATGATATAATAATAGCACTTACCCACAGGTTTGCTACAAGAACCAAATGAGACGATGTAGTAAAGCATTTCACATAGCCCTGGTATGTGGCAGTGCTCGATAAACAGCAGCACTGGTTTTTGTTATTGTCTCATTCATACTCTATTACCCTTTCACTTCCATTCAGGCAGAGTCATCATTTCATGAGCACACAATGTTAACAAATGAAAGCAGTAGGCAAGATAACATTTGGTCACCCAGGAGGAAAAGACCAGATGGCCTAGGTTGCATTTACAGACGCACACCAGGAGAAGCTGGGCTACTGTGGGTAAAATAGTTTCAAAATACACCATAGTAATCAGGAACCAGAGGACAAGCTTAGTACCTACCACCAGCTGTTGGGTCAGCTGAGGGGACATCGCTGGGAATTAGATCGAAGCAGATCGAATCAATCTGGCTTCCCAAGGCTTTTTCAAACTAATCTAGAAGTAAGAGAATAACCCTTTCCTTTCTAACAGGCCAATTCAAGTTCAGATTCATAGCCCCAAATTACACGGTCTGCAAGTTCTTCTGGAAACATGTCTTCGAATGAAGACTTCTCATCCCCTTCCTGACCCTTCCCTACTCTTAAAAAAATTATCATGGTTCAGAGTTCCACTATGGAACTCTAAGATGTGGAAAACTAGACAAAATATCCCTGCTAATCTAACAACAAGAATAATCTGAATAAATTACAACATCATCACTTTTCTTGAACTCTTCAGATTACTGAGATTGTAGGGCAAACAAGGAGCCTGAATCTAAGGAAAGAGAGGCTCCTCCAAGGAAAGATGGAATAAGAGCTTTGGCTAACTTGTGGAAGAGATGAAATGAAGACATTGGGTACCATACAAGCAGGTATAAAGAATTCAGCTAATATTTTTAACAAATTGCCGAAGATTAAGTGAGGGCCATCATGAGATAGCGTGCATGGGATACTCAGACATTTGAGAAATGAGAAACCCTCACTCATGGATTTTTCCACGGCTACTCCACCAAGTACTCAAAGAAACAGCCCAGAGAATGGGAGCAGTTGCTGCTGAAGAAAAAGATGGAACCCCATCTGCACCTTTCTAGCCTACAGAACGTAAGTCTTAAGATGCTAGAGGGGAAACAACACACTTTGTCACTCCAATGGCACAGGTGAAAATGCACTGCATCTAGAGAAGGAAAAAAAGAAGAAGAATCCTTCTATCCTTTTTTAAAAATTTTTTTAATGTTTATTTCTGAGGGGGGGGGAGGGGCAGAGAGAGAGGGAGACACAGAATCCGAAGCAGACTCCAGTCTCTGAGCTGTCAGCACAGAGACCAATGTGGGGCTCGAACTCACATTCTGCAGGATTATGACCTGAGAGGAAATTGGACACTTAACCAACTGAGCCACCCAGGCACTCCAGAAATCCCTCTATCCCTGGGGAAGAGCAGGAAATAGTTTTGGACTCAAGATCCTTTACAATTAACATTAGAGGTCTTTTATAGTTAAGAGAAGGGTCTGTAAGTCTAGTCTTGGATGATGGGCCCCGAGAAAGAAAGAGACAAAACCAACTGCCTCAAAATTGTTTCCAATTTGGCACTTGTGAACATATAGAATCATAAAATGGTGTCTTAAGGGAAGCGGCTGATTTCATAGGGTATCCCCCAGAAATAAAACTTCAATTTATGTTGATGGAACATTTTTCTCAGAGCTGGCTTCTTTACATCAATCTAGGCAGGAAATCCCTTGTGACAAGAATTCTAATTTCATCTTAGGTAAGAAAGTTTGGTGACCTATTCTCTGAAGACTTTCAGAATTGAGGCTTCTGTATCATGTAATAAACCATAGCACCTCAAATTTCTAAAGGAAATTTCTTTCAAAGTTCTAAGTATCTTATATTCATTTTATTTTTCTTACTAGTCTCCAAAACATCTGCTTCAAATTCAGAAAACAATGTTTACATCATCCTTTACCACATGTACAAGCTAAACCATGGACAGAACTGGGTTCTTAACTGTTTCTCAAACTCATTTAGAGAAAATGACCACATTTGGAAGAAAATGATGGAGGCTTGGAATGCGTTGAAAAACTTCTAGAAAGGATCAGCATTGTGAATGTCATAGAAGTCAATAGAATACAACTTTTTCACCAGAAGCCATTTGTTTTTCAACAGTCTCATTAATTTTATCTTTTGAAAAGAACTTGACCATCATATTTATATCAAATACCAGAAGGCTGTCTTTTGGTTTTGAAAGGTGTCTGAGTCACTTACGAATCACGGAGTTCTGTGCTTAAGGAAGACTTTCTCTGGTGTTGAAAGATGTCTGAGTCACTTAGGATATGTAGAAAGATGGCTCCCTGCCAGCTCATGAGTTACCTAACATCTGAGCAGCCCAAAGTTCATGTTGGCTGTTTGCATTAATCACCATAATTTGACTAACAAGCCCGAAGTGACAGCTCAGCATCAGCATGGCACTAGGGCCACAAACTGAACAAAAGACAAGAAGAAAAAAGGAGGCAGAAATCCCCTATTCCCCTCCACGGTAGCTGAGAATTTCCAAAGCATCAGTGAAGGCATCAGCAATTCAAGCAAAAAGAGATCATGAAGGGAAGCCCAGGTGGGAAGAGGACAGTTCCAACTGCCTGCTCTCTTAGATATGTTTTCACTTCTTTCTATTAATCTTAGCCTATTTCTCTCTGACTTTTGGCTGTGGCTTTGTGTAGGGTACAGCAATGACCTCCAGGGTACCCTTGTGTCCTTCGCCATGCTGATCAAGAATTCAAGCTGGGCACTTTCGATTTCCAGTAGCCAGATTTTGTCACTTTCTGTACAAAAATATAATTCTTCCATATCCAAGACCTAGGTAAGAATGGAATTTTTAGAATTTCGCAAAATATGGATGAACCCTTCATTTGCAAGGAAACTGAAGGGAGAGCCCTACACCTCACCACCACCAACTCCCCACACATTTTCAGACAAAAGCATAGAAAAAAAAATGATCTTGTTTAACACAGATCACTTAATTCTTAAGTCAAGCAATGGATTTTATTTTCTTAAAGTCCAGCAATTAATTGGCTTTCTTCTTGGGTAGGACTCTTAACTTGCCCATAGTTCTTCAATGCAGTCTGTCTCTTTGGGTCTGCCTGAAGTACGTTACTTGGCCAAGTATTATGGCTGTGCTTTTTAATGAAGCATGCTTCTTTGCTTCCTTTGTGTGAGCACCTCAACCTACTGGTCAAGTGAGCACATTTCTTTCCACAAACACTTCTTCAAAAATCCTCTCCCCTTTCCTGAACTGAGTGCCACAGAAAACTAGTCTGTGAGAATCGTTTTTAAGCAAACTTAAATAAGCAGCAGGGCCCCTCAGAACCTCTAGTATGTTTGTGTGCCTTGCAAATTTCCACAAGCAAATACCACATGCATTGTTTCCCAAACTTATCTGTCAGATGGGCCCCTTTAGTTCTCCCACTCACAACACCTGTTGTTCCGTATAAAACCGTCTGGGTATTTCTGTCAACCTCATAACTTAATTTCCCATCCAAATAACGGGAGGGGACTCCTTCCTGTTCTATAAACCCAACACCGTATTTCATTTTCCGGTGAGAATTCTACCTCCGACCCTGAGCTCATTCGCTGAACAAGTATGATTGACAGCCTGAATCCAACCCCTCCTGCCTGAATTCACCATCGGCTGCATTTTCCCAGGCGCTAAAAAAGATGCCTCTCTTTGCGGAAGAGTGGACTTTCAGAATTGGATTCACTACAGTTTTAGTTTATGATTACTTCACACGTATGGTAACACCAGAAAGAGTGTGCTCTCACATTCCCCCAAGCTAATTCGTAGCCCGGGGACGTATTATGGGATCTTCCCACAGATAGTTTTCTTCTTTCTGCTCTACCTGAACAAACTATAATCTCTTGTTTGTTTGTTTGTTTGTTTGTTGAAATCTGCGCTGTAGAGAGTAGCCATAACACATACTTCGTGAAAGATCCTGAATTATTTTTTAATGTTTATTTCTTTTTGAGAGATAGAGACAGAGTGCGAGCTGTGGAGGGGCAGAGAGAGCAGGAGACACAGAATCCGAAGCAGGCTCCAGGCTCTGAGCCGTCAGCACAGAGCCCGAGGCAAGGCTCGAACTCAGGAACTGTGAGATCATGACCTGAGCTGAAGTCGGATGTCCAACCGACTGAGCCACCCAGGCGCCCCAAGATCCTGGATATTTAATAATAAGACAGAAACAGGTATGCATATACTTTTCTTTCAAGCTGTAGCCAGTATTCTTGTTCATCAATTAAAGCCTGATTTAAAAGAAAACAGGTTTTCTTCATACCCATAGATCTGCCTGATCATATCCTAACGTTTGATTTCTGGAAACAGGGACATAGAGTGACGTACTCCTCTTTTAATTGCTAATTGAAATTTGTTTCAAGGTTGTTGTGTTTTTTTTCCAATAGAAATGGATGGATCAGATTTACAGAAATATTTACTTTGATTAAGTCAAAAGATTCTGTACGTATTTTGCAATAGTGTAATTTGTTAAAGTTCTTGGCATCTGGATGAAAGCAAAGATCACTGGGAGTAGGAAGAAGTGTCTCGTATTTTCACAGAGATTTCAAAGCTTGAGTCATCCTTGTTAGACTCAACTGCCTAAATGTGAGTCACAGGGGTGAGATGAAGTGGGGGTTAAACAGTAGTCAGTTTATGAAATGATCAACTATTTTTTATTCTTATACCTTTTAGAGCCATTGTAAGGAATAAGTGCGTTGGTATATGTACAACTATTTGAATAGGGCCCACCACAGAGCAAGAGCTCCCTACTCACTAAATGTAAGTAACAAATGTCGGCTATTACTACTCCTACTTTTATTATTTTAGCTATTAACCGCCTATTTTCATCTTTACTGCAGACCTGAAACTGTGTTTCCCAAATGCAAGGCTTGAGAATAGGTACGGTTTGCTTTTATTAATATCATCCCAGAACAAGTGCAACATTTGTAACTTGAGTAATTAGCATCCAGTCTGTTCTTTCCAAAATGTGAGTATCTCCCTCTCTCTCACTAGGGATCGGCATGCTCCGCTCTCTCTTGTGCTCTCTCTCTCTCTCTCTCTCATTTAATTAATGCTAATGCATACCGTCCTACAAGAATTTGCAAGCTGTACTGAGAAATAATGCAGTGTTAGTTTTGTAATTTAGTGCACAGAGCACATTTGTGCAAAAGCTTTGTAAACTGGGCCCGTGGTCAAAAGGAGCAATTAGCACTTTGTTAGTATGCAATGATGTACTAATCTGTGCAGTCCCCAAAAGCAATTGTCTGTTCTATTTTGCCCGCATGTGCAAATTTTTTCCAGTGTATACAGCACTGCTCCAAAAATAACACATTGCATGCCTGGTGCTGTAAATTGGGTTCACGATGATGAAGACATATCAATTAGAAAATATTTGTTGGAGGAAATGCGCATAAGTTTGGCCCTACAATTTCCAGCCAAACAAGGAAGCTGGTGCACAGCCTTCAAGGGGAGCTACAGTTCTCTATTCCTCCCTCAGATTTCACAAGTGGAGTTGTCTTCATTTTCGGAAAAAGACGATGGGGAGGGCATTTGGTAGGAAAACAAGACCTCACACCAGAATAGTTAACCCAAAATCACACTGATGTCGACTTCGTTAACACTGCAGACTGATTTGCATTTAAACAGACACCATCCGTTTCTTTATTTAAATAGCACATATGAACCATATAACAATTTGTGCATTCTTTGGACTTCTCGAGTTCTTAGTGAAGCACATGACCGTGTCAGGTTAATGATAAAAATAACAATGTCTTACATTAATACAGCGATTTGCAGGTCCCCAAGATATTTCAGGTATACCGGCTCACGTGAGTCTCACCACACATCTGTGGGCAGGCATTACCATCACCGCTCTGCTGATGTGGAAATGTGGGTTCAGAGAGGTTGGGTGGCTTGAACAGAGCCACACAGGAGACAATACTTTGTAGTGGTTCAGAACATGGGCTCTGAGGCCGGGCTGCCTGCAGGCAAATTTCTGCTCTGCTACTGTCCGACCATGTGAACTTGACTTCACACTCCTGTGCTGCAGTTTCCTCATCTACAAAATGGGAAGGATGATCACAGGACCTGCTTCAGGGGGTTATTGTGAGGCTTCGAGGCAAAGCACTTACAGTGCTGCCTGCTACACATATGTGCTATCTAAGCATTAGCAGTTGTCATTGCTATTATAATTGTCATCCTTATCATTTAGCATAAGTAAGCTACAAAGCTAGGATTTATTCTCAAGTGTGGTGAGCATTCAAAGGATTTGAAGGTATCTGGTAAATAGACCTATCTTTCTTTCTCAAGGATCTATTTCTCAACCCAAAAGTATCAAACATACTTTTGATGGTAAAAGAGAGCTGAAGGGCAAATCAATGCTGCTACCTTGAGGAAAAACTACTGTAAGGAAGATAGTGAATCTGGTTCTTTATTATCATCAAAGAAGGACAGAACAAGCTGGTAAAGAGCTGAAACACGATTTTGATCTGATATAGAGGAACAGCCCTGATGGTAGAGAAAAGGTGTTCTTGGGGAGTGTGGCAGATTGCAGAAATGACCACAGTCCAGCACCTCTCCTTGTACCAGTGGCCCCTGTGAGATAGCTTCGCAACTCCTGCCATCAAGAGGTGGAGCCTACCTTCCCACCTGGCGATTCTGGCCCAGTCCTGTGGCTTGCTTTGGCAGACAGAATGTAGTAGAAGTGATGGCATGCCAGTCCTGGGCCCAGACCTTTCCACTTTACAACTTCTCCTTGAGCTCTTGCAAAGCTGCCCAGTGAACCTAAGCTGGCATGCCGGGGTGGCGGGGGGGGGGGGGGGGGGGAGGGGGGAGGGAGTGCCCAGGGGACAGCCAGCAAGTTCAGGAGGCAACAATCTAGCCCCTGGTGCCTGACTGCAGATACATGAGCAAGCCCACCTGCATCCAGAAGAATCACCCAACTGAGCCCAGGCCAAATGGCTAACTCGTAGAAATATGAACTAAATCAATATTGTTGTTTCAAGCTGCCAGATTTGTGGTGATCTGCTATGTAGTGAAAGCTGATTGACATCGGAAGACTATGGCATCTTTACTCTTAAAAATTATTGAAGACAGCATCAGTACCTCCCTTTGGGAACTATTTAAAAAAAAAACTACATGGGATAAGAGAATTAAATAGGAGCCTTAGAGGTTTCGTTTCAACACACATGCTTTTCTGAGTTTGTTAAGTGGAAGTTTAAGCTTCAGCTAAAGGATTATTTTCTGCTCATAAGCAACCCATGTAATCTTTTAATTATGCATTCAGGAAACATTTTTGAGTAATTACTGTGTGCTAAAAGTTAAGAAAATGAAGTTATTTCTCTCCTAAAAATACAAAAAAATAAAAATTGTGTCAAATATAATGTTGACTATGTTTGGTGCACTAGATGACATTCAAGATTAAAATCTTTTAAAAGAAATAGATTGTGTTCCCAGAGAAGTCAAGTGAGCTTAATGACAATAGAACAGGAAAAACAAATAAGTTAAAAGGATGTTTTTAGAGCATACACAAATAGTTTATGTATCATAATTATAGTAATACCTATTTGTAAAAAGTTGAAAATGTAGGGGCACCCTGGGTGGCTCAGTCAGTTGGGTGACTGACTTCGGCTCAGGTCATGGTCTCACAGCTGGGGTTCAGGCCCCACGTTGGGCTTTGCGCTGACAGCCTGCTTTGGATTCTTTGTCTCCCTCTGTCTCTCTCAAAAATAAACAAACATTAAAAAGATTTCTTTTTTAAGTTGAAAATGTAGATACAGACGTTGTGGATGTCAGGCCACATCATCATTTGATTTTCCCCAGTCCAATTTAGTAGAACATGTCCTGACCCCTACACTCAACTGTTGCCCAAAAATGTATGCACCAATCCATATTACCTGTTGTACAAATTTGACACATACACTTTGAGCCACCTCATTTTTTTTTTTTTTTTGAAGAAAAAGTTTCTGACTCGTACTTGAAGTTAGCTTTTTAACCTCTTTGGTCAAATTACTAACAAATAGCCATGGGTATCTGGTAAATAGACCTATCTTTCTTAACTATCTTAAGTTATAGTCCAATAAGTTAATGTAAATAACTGCCCCATAATCGAAATCCTTCATAAACTTGACTTTTCATATTGAATTTTCTCAATGCTAAACATGCCTTTATCTCTATGTACTAGAACTAACTTACTGTTATTCAGGTGAATCAGAAAGTGTATGACTTTGTAAAGGGTCAGACATAATTATCAGTCCATAATTATCAGTCTACTGGCTATGCTTCTCCAGAAGCAGTAAGACAAAAACAGCATATAGTCTCTACTCCAATTCTAATTGATTTATCTGAAACAGAATTAATGACTTTTGGCTTGAAACCCACGCTGGGTTAATATTGTACATTTGAATGATAACATTTTATGAATATGCAAAATGCTTTTGGAAACAGTAAAAATCAGATAATTCACACCAGCGACAAGGAGGTCCAATACAGATTAGCACATTTCTTGGGAGGGAGGATTAATTGAAAAAAAAAGTGATGTAAGTTTACTCACTCACCCTGTAAACTGTGCCCAGAGAGACATACACTGTTGACAAGAATCTTGTAGTAAAGATACCATAACATATTTGGTAAACATAATGGGGCTTGCCCTTGCAGAAGACCTCATTACAGCTCTTGGCTATGAAATCTTGGTGGAGAAGCAAGGTGCCACTGCTGGGTTTTCTGTGAGAAGTATTCAGTTTGTGGATTATTAAGGAGGTGAGAACCAGTAAATAAGTAGGGGTAGGCTGCGCAGCATTTTGCAAAATTCATTCCGTCTTTGACATTTAGGCTGCTAGAGATATTCCTTCCCAGATTCAGCTCAATCCCAGGAAATGCCTTTTTTTAAATCTAATTATTATTTTGCTTTGTTTGGTTTTGATTTTATTTTTTCTTTTTCTATCTTTTTTTTTAATTTTTAAATTTTTTATTTTTTCTTGTGGTACCAGATGCCATTCCTTATAGCAATAAAATCTTCTAAAGGAGAGGAGAGGAATTGGACTTGGGGAGAGAAATAACAGACTGCTAATAAATAACCTTTGGATGTCACCTTCTCTGGCTTTCCCAGCTCTTAATAGGCCCATGAGAGAGCAGAAAAATTTAAAACCCAGTGGGAAAGGAAATTAAAATTACTTCTACCATGGGCCAGACCTGACCAATCTAATAAAGAAAGCCGCACGTTTCCTTCGTAGGTCCACTCTCCATCCCATACTCTTTTTTTTAATTGTTTATTCCTTGATGACCGATTCAACAAGTTATTTACTGAGCACCTAAGAGACACCAGTTTAAATCTCTGCAAGTTTGAGGGGCACCTGGGTGGCTCAGTTGGTTAAGCATCTGACTTCAGCTCAGGTCATGATCTCACAGTTCTAGGTTCAAGCCCCGCATCGGGTTCTGTGCTGACAGCTTGGAGCCTGCCTCAGATTCTTTGTCTCCTCTCTCTCTGCCCGCCCCCTCCCCCCCCCCCCCACCCCCGCCAGGTCATGCTCTCTCCTTCTCACTCTCAAAAATAAGTAAATATTAAAAATTTTTTAAAAATAAATCTCTGCAAGTTCCACAGAAAGGTATAAGTGGTGCCTGCTGTATTAGTGAGGGTGGGAGAGATGTAATGAACAATGCCAATGTCTCATTGAATTAACATAATAAAAGTTTCTTTCTTGCTCGCATAACTTTGGAGTGTTGAAGTTGGTTCCTAGGTCCCTTCCCTCTTGTACCTCTGTCATCTCTCATATTGTTTCATATCTCAGGGGTTTCTATTGTGCTCTCTTCATCAGACCAGAAGATGAGGGGAAAGAAAGTCAAGGATTATGTGAGAATGTCACCATGAAGCAAGCATGGCAGGGGCATATATCACGTGTGCTCCCATTTCACTGGTCAGTGCTCAGTCATTTGTCCACAGGTAATTGTAAAGAAATGTGAGAAATGTGGTCTAACTCTTGCCAGGAGAAGAAAGAAATGGATTTGGGAAAGAGCTAGCCAGTGTTGGCCACAACTACCTTCAGAAAACTTACTTTCTCCCACATTCCAGCCTGGGAGCACTCAATGCCATCATGCTTGCAAGGATTAACATTTCTTTCACGCTTCATACCACACAAAGGTCTGAAATCTTGTAGCCTCCTGGGATCATTGGAGGCCGGGCTAGGAACTGATATCTGGATTAGAATAGGAAATTAATGAGAAACCACGCTACGCCATTATTTTAATCTTACTAAAATAAGTAAGTGTTTATCTAAAGCTGATTCAGTCCTCACAACCACTCTGAAATATAGGTTCTGTGGTCAACATATTGCCAGTGACAAGCAGATTCAGAGAGGTTAAAATCCTTCCAGAATGACTGGGGTTCCATCTCACGCCCACTGAATCCTGTGTCTGGCATACTTCACTACACTGCTGGTCTCCAATCTTGAGTCTTCTGTGCCCCACGGTCTGCCATTTGCCATCCTAACAGATCCACATTCGTGTGGAAAAGATCCCCTTATCAAGGGCACCTGGGTGGCTCCATCGGTTATTTGTTCTACTCTTGATTTCGGCTCAGATAATGATCTCCCAGTGTGTGGATTCAAGCTCCGTGATGGGCTCCACACTGGCAGTGTGGAGCCTACTTGGTATTCTCTCTCCCTCTCTCTCTGCCCCTACCCCTTCTCAAAAATAAATACATAAACTTAAAAATAAATAAATAAATACATACATACATAAATAAATACATAAAAGATCCACTCATCAAAACTCGGCCTCAACCAAAGCTATGCTCTCTGTTGATATGATATGAGGGTACTGTATTTTCTGGTGCACCTTTAATCCAATGGTCAATATCACCCACCTTGGCAATCACCCTATTGCCTTTATTTTCATTTTTTGTCATATAGAGAAGACTAGGTACTTTTCAGGTTGATATTCGTCATTTAGGACAATAACCTGATAAATAATTCTCAGCAAGGAAGAAAAACTAGGGTTGATCAAGCTATAACCCTTTCCCTGGGGTCTTTGCATTTTTAAAAAGCTATGCCAAGTTTAACCCAGAGGAAGTATCTCCAAAATGTTATCTCTCAAATTAAAACCACCAGAAGTTATCATTTCAGAGCCGATGGAATGACTAAAATTAAAAAGACAAATTTAAAAAGCAAATTCGACAAGAATGTGGAGCAACAGGAACGCTCATAAATAGCTGGAGGGACTGTAAAATCATATAACCCTTGGAAAAGCAGTGGGACAGTTTTTTAAAAAGGTTAACATACATCTATCACTGACCTAGAAATTCCACTTGCGGGTATTCACCCAAGAAAAATGAAAACATATGTTCACATACACACCAAAAAAACAGTACAAAATGTACAAACATTCCCAAACATTTTGTTCTTGGAACTCCTTTCAATTCTTTATAATCACTGAGAACTCCAAATCCTTTAGTTTCTGTGAGTTTTATTTATTAATATTTACTAAATTAGAAATCAAAAACAAGAAATGTAAGAAATTCATTCATTCATTCATTCAAAAATAACATTAATAACCTCATTACTTAACCTAAGTAACATGTTTTTACGAAAAAATGTCTATATTCTCCAAAATTAAAAAAAAATCAATGTAGAAGTGGCACTTTGATTTACATTTTTCAAATTGCTTTAATGTCTGGTTTGATAGAAGACAGCTGGATTCTCATATCTGCTTCCACATTCAATCCATTGTGATATTACATAGCACGTAGTCTCTGAAAAATGCCGCTGTACGTTTATGAGAGAATGAGCCTGAAAAAGTCAAATAATGTCATGGTATTGTTACGAAAATGATTTTAGTCCCACAGATCCTCCTGAGCAGGTTTCCAAAAACTCTCCGCATTTCTGAGCCATTCTTTGCAAACTACTACCCTAGGAAACTTTCCCACCTACCCACAGGTTTAAGAATGTTTGACATGCACAAGAATGCTTATTGCACTATTGCTTATAATAGGAAAAAGTTGGAAACAACAAAGTGTGCATTTAACAGAGGGATGGATACATTTCACATGCACAATACTAAATAGCTGTTCAACTAAATATAGAGTTACAAGTATCAGCCTGAAGAATTTCAAAAACATGATGTTGTCTAAAGTGGCACATATAAGAATAATACACAGTATGAGACCATTTTTATAAAGTAAGAAAACATGAAGGGGAGTTCTAAATGCTGTTGACTGCATTCCACATAAATTGCATGGAAATTATAAACTCCAAATTCCAAGTAGTGATGGCTTCTCAGTAAGAAAGGAAAGGAGAGAGAGAAACAGAGGGGAGAGCAGTACTCAGGGGTACTTAAATTGTATTTAAAATGTTTGGCTTTACAATTCTAAAGCAAATTTGGCAAAACGCTAAGATTTGACAAGGCTGGGTAGTCAGTACATGGATAATAGTTATTTTATCTGTTATTCTTTTATGTGAGACTGAAATATTTCAGAATAATATTTTTTTAAGTTTATTTATTTTTGAGAGAGAGAGGAGAGAGACAGGGAGAGGGAAGATCCCAAGCAGGCTCCACACTGTCAGCACAGGGCCCTATGTGTGGCTCGAACCCAGGAACTGCGAGATCATGACTCGAGCTGAAATCTAGAGTCTGATGCTTAACCGACTGAGCCACCCAGGCACCCCTCAGAATAGTATTTTTAAAAGACTATGTACAAGAGTACAAGAGCTTTTGGGAGGGAGCTAAACAAACGTGTTGATAGCCCATGTTTTAAAGGCTGTTCACAATTTTTCTGTTTTGAAGCCTTTGCTAAAAATCCACAAACACAGCAAGAAGAGTTTAGACTCAATTCTTGCACATATTTGTGTTCTTAAAACTTTCCTAAATTTGGAATTTTTGTAAATTTTAAAGGAACAGTCCTTTAAAGCTGGGGATACCTATTCACATTCATCCAGTGAAAATTCCTTGAATACTTTACATTAAAAAAAAAAAAGAAACTGCGCAAGATATTGAAGAAATACAATGACACACATTCTGCATCAGTCAACAATGCAACAATAAAGACTTTCCTTATCCCAGCTAAGTTCAGCGATGAATGGCAATTAGCAAAAACTGATCCTGGGTGTCTGTCCCACAGGTATATATGCATCTATACCTGGGACACATGTACAAGAATGTTTACTGATTTTAGCCATTATTAACCATCATCAGGAGAATAATTGAATGAATTATACTTAGTCCATAATGGGATATTATCCAGCCCTAGTTTATAGTAGGTATTGACGTCTGATAAGGCAACACCTTCTTTTTGCATAATTATCTTGGTTATTCTTTCTCAAAAATTTTAACATAATTTTATCCAAGTTGAAGGAAGAAGTCTGATTTTTAACTAGAATTGCCTAAAATGTAAACAATAAGTTTGCAGGAAACTCTTAAGTGTTTTCTCATTTTTGTTGTTATTATGAGTGAAACATTTTCCATTCCCAATTTCAGGTACTTAAGCCCAGAATGTGTGAGAGTGAGGAGGGAGCTACGATGGCGGCATAATAGGAGGACCCTAGGCTTGTCTCATCCCTCACACACAGCTGGAATCTATGAGAGCTGTAGCACACTGAAAATATGTTTCATATATATAGCAACCTTACCAAATTTCTTATTAATTCCATCAATTTTAAAAATAAAGTTTTGTTACTTTTCTTTGTATGTTTCTTGGGACTCAGATCTGTTTGACCAAGGGGAAGTGAAGTGCATCTGCCTCATGACTCCTCAACTTAGCAGCTAGCCTCCTGCTGAGACACCTAGACTGAGGAATGTTCCTGCTTTCCACTCTTCTTGTTTCCTTTCCTGTTTTTAAAATTAGTTTTTTTAATGTTTATTTATTTTTGAGAGACAGAGAGAGACAGAGTATGAGGAGTGAATGGGGCAGAGAGAGACGGAGACACAATAGGAAGCAGGCTCCAGGCTCTGAGCTGTCAGCAGCTTGAACTCATGAGCCATGAGATCATGACCTGAGCCAAAGTCAGACGCTTAACCAACTAAGTCACCCAGGCGCTCCTCCTTGTTTCCTTTTTAATACTCAGTCCTCCTGTTCTCCTGTTCAGTTACTTCTTGTCTTCTTACGGACTAGGGATACCTAGCACGCTCATGAAACATCAATGATGACCGTCTCCCAGGAGTTTGCTAACCTCCACAAGGCAAATTCTCACCCAGGAGCCACAAAGGAGCTCACCCAGACAACAAGGAAGAGTCAACAAGGAAGTTTTCCCCACAGGGTCTCTTCCCCCACCCAGCTATCTGGGTCAAGCAGGATCAAACAGATTGGAATTGGTGGTAATACTGAAGAGTTGCATTTGGTCACTTGTTCCTAGAATCCCTCTGTTTCAGATCTCTAGCTTATTAGGCCTAATAAATTCGATGTTACTTTTTAAGGATGCTGTTGAAAGCTCTATCTATGGCTTCATCCTGGCTCAAGTACTTAGTGACTTAGCTTCCACATTCCTCTACTCTCCTTCTCTATCCAACTACACACACACCTTAGTTAAATGGAGTCTCAATTATCTCAAAATGAGCTTTATACCTCAATGGGAATTCCATTCATGGATACCGAAGCCAAAGGGTTAAAACATGCATTCGATTGAAAGAATTCTAGAATAAATGATTGAATTATCCATGCAAGAAGGTATATCATGCATTATTGTTGGAGACTGAAGAACCAAATACATAACACATTATGTTAGCTGGTGTCCAAAATGGCCCCAAATGAACCACGCACACCACCCAATTTTCCTGCCCTTGTGTCATTCACTCGGAGATTGAATCTGGGCTAAAACTGTGACTTCCTTCAGCTGACAGAATGCAGGGGCAGTGATACCAAAATTGTTCCAAGGCCTCAGCCTATAAGAAGGTCTAGCATCCTTGAGCCACAGAGTACGATGTCCAGCTACTTTGCTAGAGAGACCGTGTGGAGACATCAGACGTAAAGACCAACTGAAGGAGGGAAAGAGAGAACTAATTATGCTCCACTTGCCCCCACCAGCCGAGGCCGCTCCAGCTTCGATGTCCTTGCCTAGAGGCCAGTCAGACCTGTGAGTGACAGAGACTACTCAGGCCCTATCGACAGCCCGATTCCAGCTCCAGGGAGACACTGTGTGAGACCCGCAGAAGAATCATCTCACAGACCCTATGTAAAATGAACGGAGGAAATAACGTGCAAGTGATCTTGGAGTTCAGTCCTTGCTGAGGCTTAAGCTGGCTTCGTTCATTCAAATATCCACCCTTCAGACTGCCAGCCCACGGAATGTAAAGAACAATACAACGGCTGTCATTTTAAGCCACGAAATATTGGAGTTCTGGCAACAATATACAACCAAAACATATGTTAAGGGAGAGATTTGGGGTGAAGATGGGGGCTCTCAAAACCACATAATGACTTATTTCTAGGGACGGATTTTCTGTTTTGTTCAATAGCTTCCTATCGCTAACCAGACCCTCTGCCACCTTGTTACACTAACACACAAATCTTAAATCATTTCATTGATATTGACTCCCAGGGATTGAAAAGTGCTTCCTGCCCCCCGCCCCCCCCCCCAATTTAAACATGAGCTTCCTTGGAACCTATAGCAAAGAATGCTGATAAAAGCAGCCTTCCCTCTTCAACTCCCCAACACGTACACCCTCCACCACTGAAAGCATGGAAACTTGTTTCATTTCTCAAAAGCATGAGGCTTTCTGAATCAGGCCTTCAATCCAGTGAAGTGTCTGAAAGAGTAAAATAACACACAGTCTCATAGGCTCGTGAAATCATAATATAAATAAAACCGCTCAGGCTTCTTTTTTTTCTTTTTTCTTTTTTCTTTTTTTTTTTTTTCAGCTGTGAAGCAGCACCTGCCATTAGCTGTGGTGGTTCCTATTTTCATATTGTCTGACAGTAGCAGTTGGATCAGGCTTGAGCCAGTGTGACTGAGAGGCAGGCTCCCTGCTTCCACAAAGCTGAATTTAATAAGATGAGAACAGCATGCCAAGATGGGGAGCTCCCTCCCTAACACTTATCCTGACACCAGCCCCTCAGCGGGGCCGTATTGCCGTGGTAATCTGGGTGAGCCGGACAGAGCGTCCTGCTTACAAGTTCAATATAATGGAACAGCAGGGGGCGAAGGGCTGGCAGAAAAGCTTAGCAAAGTTAAAGCCTATTACTCTATGCTTGAGGAAAAATGAGTCACAAAATATTACACCCAGAGCAAGACTTGAACCTGCCAAATGCAGCAGCAACACACGCTAAGCCTTGTCCATAATGGTGCATTCATTATTCTACGGTCCAGGGTAATGTGGATTTAAATGTCTTTAACCCTAATGGAAATGTATATGCAAATTTCCCCCTAAGCCCATCCCTCCCTCACTATTCTTTTGCCCTGTTTGAATCTAATAGGCAGGGTGACTGCATACTACATATGTCTAAGAAAATGATGCCTTTTTAATCTGCCTTTGGTGGCAAGAAGAAGGCAAGAAAATGGACCCAAACCTTTCAGCTGCACATTATGGTCTTTGTTGTTGTTTTATGCCTCTGTGGTGTTCAATTTGAAACTAATGGGAGAAAGAGCAAGCAAATGGTCTCTGAGATCAGTTCTGGTTGAGGCGTGGGCTGGCTGAGTTAATTTGAATATCAACTCTTCACATAAATGAGTTCTAACAAACTAATCAATACCGGTTCGTCAAATCAAACTTAGACTTGGAGCAGACCTGCCTCACCCTTTCAATCAACCGGTGCTCCAGAACCAGTCCAGGGCTCCATGTAACTAAAAGACCATTATGTTGAATCCTGAACTTTAAGCTGCTGTAGGACTTGGGTTTTTTGAAAGAACAACAATAGAACTAAGATTTGTCATTTCTCCTAGCACTGCAAATTCACTCAGGTCATCAGGTATGGTGTCAATGACAGAGCCACCAATAACTGAGCTCTTACCATGGGCCACGTGCTTGGTTGGGTGCCTTCTGTCCCTTATCTCTAATCTTTATGTAGTGATTTGTAAATTTTCTCACAACGCTTCATGGCATCTCTGTACAAAGAAATTTCAGCTTCTTTATTCATAGCCGATCAAATCTTCTTCGTAGTCCTCCAATGGAGAAACTATATTAAATGTCAGACCGGACAGATTCTATTTTTTATTCTCGTACGGTTTTAACAGACTTTTTGGGTGTGTGGTTGTCTGTCCAATATATGCTGTCTTTTAGATTTCCTCTCTGTCCCCTTGCTCCTTTTGAAGATGGTGTCTGGAGCTCATATGCCAGGTGCCAACAGAGAACGGGGCCCCCAGACTCGTGTGGTAATGCTCAGATCCCTGCAGGCCTCTGCCTTGGGATGGCACATTGGTCGGCTGCATGGACTGAAGAACGATTGTGTCTACACCAGCCATTTGGAACTTCCTGCTGACGAACTACTGGAAACTGGTCCTGGCGTATTGACTATGTTCATGAAGTGCTCACACATGCAGACTCTGACCATCCCAAGGTGTGTTCCAGTCCACTGTCTGTCTCTGAACCTTTGTGTCCCCGTGTCAGGACTGGTAGGAAGATCGGGTGCAGTCCAGGCAGGGCAAGCCCATGTCCTCAGGCTCATCTCACCAGTTTGTCCATCAGCCAACAGTGTATTTGCATTCCCACTCCAGGAGGATATGGTGCAGACATCAATATGGAGATCTTCCTGGGATCTTAGCAATGTCGAGGGAAGTAGCCCATGAACTTCCTAGACCCATCTGACCATTTCAATTATTCTCCTACTTTAAGTGCAGGGCCAAGAGTGAGGGAAATGGGAATCTTGACATCTGACCTCCTCTCTTTATCTTTCTCATCTTTCTTCTGTTCAACACTGCCCTAGGCCCAGAAACAGGGTTTGCCCCTTCCTCTCCCTGCCTAGCCAGACTCCCTTACTTGCTATGCTGAGTTCTAAATTTTTTTTTTTAACGTTTATTTATTTTTGAGACAGGGAGAGACAGAGCATGAACAGGGGAGGGTCAGAGAGAGGGAGACACAGAATATGAAGCAGGCTCCAGGCTCCGAGCGGTCAGCACAGAGCCCGACGCGGGGCTAGAACTCACAGACCGCGAGATCATGACCTGAGCTGAAGTCGGCTGCCCAACAGACTGAGCCACCCAGGTGCCCGAACTATGCTGAGTTCTTATCACACTTATGACTCAACTAATTTAGGTTCCTTGGAAGCAGGCAAGGATTCAAACGGATCTAGCTTATTTGGGAGAGGCAGAGAACATCAAAAGAGGACTGGGGAGAAGAGAGAGGGAAGGGAAGGCAGTGAGAAAATGCATTATACACCAGTCACTCCTGTGAGCCATTGGCCCTTGATCCCATGGGGAAACTCTGGGTGCCAGTACAGAGCACGTGTTCAGACTTACCCAAGCAAGGGTTAAGGCAGCTGCAGCACTTGTACCCCAATTCCTGTCACTCGTGGATTGAAGACCGCTTCATTTGGGATGATGGAACTATTCCTATATGTGTGTTAAAATTCATAGAATGAAGATATGCGGATGGCAAATAAGCTTAGGAAAAGATGCTCGTGATCATAGGCTGTCAGGGAAAAGGTGAATTAGAACAACAAATAGCACTACACACTTACGAGAACAAAAGTCCAAAACACCGACACCACCAAATGGTGGCAAGGACGTCGACCAGCACGTCCCCATTGCTGGTGAGAATATAAAATGATGCAGCTACTTTGGACGACAGTTCGGCAGCTCCTTACTACACCAAACATACACTTACCAAACAATCCAGCAATAGCACGCCTCGGCATTTACCTAAATGATTTGAAAACTTACGTCCGCAGGTGTACAAAACCTGCACACGGATGTTTATAGCAGTTTTATCCATAATCGCCCAAACTTGGGAGCGACGAAGGTGTCCTTCAGCAGGTGAAGGGTTAAACACACTGTGGTACATTCAGACAATGGAATATTACTCGGCAATAAGAAGAAATGAGCTATCAAGCCATGAACAGACATGGAGGAAACTTAAAGGCATATTACTAAGTGAAAAGGTTACAAGGAAAAGGATTCCAACCATATGACATTCTGCAAAAAGACAGCCTCAGAGATAGAACAAAGAACAGTGGTTGCCAGGGGTCAGGGGTTTGGGGAGGGGAGAGAGAAAAAAGCAGAGAGAGATTTTTTAGGACAGGGACACTAGTCTGTATGATACTATCATGTCATTATAATGTGTATGCATGTCTTTGACATATTAGTCAAATCCCAGAGAATGTGCAATGCCAAGAGTGAACCCTCATATAAACCATGGACTTTGGATGATAATGATGTGTTTATGTTGCTTTATGAATTACAACAAATATATCACTGGCGGTGATAGTGGGAAGGCTAGGTTGTGTGGGGACAAGAGACATATGGGAAATCTCTATAGTTTCCCTTTAATTTTGCTGTGAATCTAAAACTGTTAAAAAAAATCTACAGAAAAAATTCATAGAACTGGACACAAAAAAGGAAAGTCAAATAAACTATTTACCTGTTTTATTTATTTACTTGTTGCCCAGTCATTACTCGTTTTCTCCTCCGAGGTCTCTGAGCCTTGCAATACAGCCTTGACAATGAAAGATTACAAAAGAGCAGTTTTAAAGGGGGTGATAATCATTCATCGATTTAATAGTTTCAAATTATTACATGTACTACCAATTCAAATCCTGCTAGGTAGACATTATTGCCTTCATTTTACAGACAAGGAGTCCACGGCACAGAGAGTTTAAATGACGAAACTGTTGGTGGGTGTGGAAATCTGTGAATTGAATCCAGGTCTGTGTGGTCCCAAAAAACTAATACAAGTCTGCAAGGCCACTTGTTGATAACTCAGACAATTGGATAATATACCTGGAAAGAATCCTCCAAGGTAGAAAAGGCAGGAGGGGAAAAGGAGGAGACGAGGAGAAAGGGGGGTAGGAACCAGGGACAGCAATCAAATCCCCAGCTTTGTGAATGTACCACACTTCAGTGAGAATGAGCCAGGAGTGGGGTAAGAGTATTTTTTTTTAATTCCAAAGACTGATGAAAACATGGTTATTAAATTTCTGCCTCAACTTGTCCTGCCAAGATGTTAAATAATTAAGATATTTGTTCTGTATTTATTCCAAAGAGAAGCATTTCTTTTTTACCCAACTGGTTCTAGTTATGGGACATCACTTACTTGCTGTTGCTTCAACAAAGCCATAGGGTCCTAGCAATGGATTATCTAACTCCAAATGACATTAACAGTTAAATCCTGTCATTTTCAGAACTGTAGTTTTCCTAAAAATTATTTCATTGACTCAGTGAACTTTCTTCTTTCCTCTCTTGATCTGAAAAACAAACAAGCAAACGGTAACTGTTAAGATGTTCATTCTAGTTCAGTGGAAGCCATGTGTGAGAATGGAAAATAACTTGGTTGGTTGTCAATATCACAAGAAATTCATTGTTTGGTAGAAAAGGAATAGCTTTTGGGGAACCTGGGTGGCTCAGTCGATTGGGAGTCCAGCTTCGGCTCAGGTCATGATCTCACAGTTTGTGAGTTCGAGCCCCACATCGGGCTCTGTGCTGACAGCTCAGAGCCTGGACCCTGCTTCAGATTCTGTGTCTCCCTCTCTCTCTGCTCCTCTCCTGCTCACACTCTGTGTGTGTCTCTCCCTTTCTCAAAAATAAGTAAACATTAAAAAGATTGTTTTTAAGAAAAGGGATAGCTTTTAAAGAGAAATATAAATGAAACTTTTAATCAAACTGAAGCAGTTACAAAAGGAATTTAAAAATAACTTGATTTGTCATAAATCAAAATACTGTCCCAACCATGCTAGGGTGCCACACTCTCTGAAGAGTTTTCCAGTTCTCCAGTTTTCTTCTCTGAAACCCAATAGCTCATGAGCTCATGAAGACAAGGACAACTTCTAGACAGCTGTAGCTTGACAGTTAGTATGACTCGCATGCTCACAATGCGAGTTTTGCAAAATGAGTGAATTATACTTCTGCTCATCCCCCCCGAAGGCTAGCCCAGGTTAGGAGATATTGGGTGGAATCAGAAAGAGCTAGGATGAGATCCTAACTTACCAGCTCTGTGACTTTTGGCAAATTGCCTAACCTCTGCAATCTTCTGTTCCCTCATTTGTGTTATGGGAACATTAATATTCGCCTGTTAAGGATGTTACCCCAACAAGTGAGATATTGCAAATCAATTGGTTGACATTTTACCTAGCAAATAGGAAGCACTCAATGGCTGGCAAGTGGGTTCTCAACAGAGGCTGCTTGAAACCATGTTAACATTTATAATGTATTTATTCCCACCATCACACTAGTCTGAGAGGCTGAATATATAAAGCAGTGGTTCTCAAATCTTCGTGTGCATTCGAATCATCTGGAAAAACTTACCAGAACAGATGGCTAGGTCCCAGTTCTACTTTCTGATTAAATAGGTCTTGGGGAGGGTCTAAGAATTTGCATTTATAACAATTTCTGGGGTGATGCCGAGGCTACTGGTCCTGGGACCACACTTTGAGAACTGATTTACCTCTTCCTCCAATTCTTCTTCATCCCAGGCAACTGAATACCGGAATCACTCGAGAAGCTTTCAAAATTACTGATGTCTGGGTCCCATACCATGGTTTCAGAATTAATAATAGGTCTCTGGTGAGGCCTGAGCATTGAGATTTTTTTCTTAAGCTTTCCAGGTGTTTCTAATGAGAAGCCAAGGTTGAGAACCACAGCCCTAGATACATGCCAGTAGAACCTTGCATCTCAAAGTGTGGGCCCCAGATCAGCAACATAGGCGTCACCAGGGAGCTGGTCAGCGATGTGCAAAGCCAGACCCCACCCTGACTTAACTAACGAAAATCTGCATTTTTACTACTATCTCCAGAGAATTCCCATGCATGTTAAAGTTTGAAAAGCCCTGAAACAGGGACTCCTCCCTCCCAACTTACATCAGAGAAATCATCACCAGATCTCACCTTTGTCCCACTTGAGCTTTTCCTTCCTAAGATGCTGGGATGTCGGACAGAATGAGGAGCTCACTCTCCCTGCCCTTGCCCCAAAGGGAGCGGTTTTTTACCCTCTACTTTACAAGCGTGAACCTGAAGAGCCTTCTGTCTTTGTTCCCATTTTTTTCTCCTCCCTGTCTTCCCAGACTCAGTTTCCATCTCCAGATACAGCCTGCATCACACCTATTTATTAATGCTAAGATTTCACCGGATTCAAGTAAAGACAGGAGGCAGGATCAATGTCTTAGTGGGATTCAGAAAAACGAAACTTTTCTTTCAAAAATAAGTTAGCACCTGGTTCCCCCCTAAATTACCCTCACACAGATGGGTTGAGGTGGCATTAAAATAGAATCCTTATCCACTGCAGGCGGGAAAGTGAAAAGTAACATGGAAGAGATGCCTAATGATTTGGAAAAAGGAAAAGATCCATAAGTGAAGAAATTATGAGGTGTCTATGACCAGAGAAACCTGAAATGTGCTAATTGAATGCCCTCAGATGCCATTATCAGTGAGGCCCCTCTGGAGCTAGCAGCACAAGCACATCTGAGCAGAAACCTGAGCTAACTAACAGCGTAGAGAACTGTCTTGACAGCTTAAGTAGGGTACAGTGTGCATGAGTCAGCAGGGGAGGGTCCTTGTGCACGCAGTTCATTAGAAATCCTCCACAAACAAGAGGGAAAATCTCCCCTGGCTGAGTGTGCCAGGCATACTCAAAGAGAAGACAAGTTTGGTTTTTAGAAAGAACAAGAACAGCCATGTTAGGAATACGTGCATGGAAATATACACCCACATACACACGCACACATTTCAAATCACAACTTTGGTTACTCAAAATGTGTTCCACGGACTAACATCAGTAACATCTGCGCCCCCCCCCCACCTACTATTAAGAATCTACATGTTATTTTGTTGTTGTTGTTTAACTTTTTGAGGACACTCCATACTGTTTTCCAGAGTGGCAGAACTACCCTGTGATCCAGAAATTGCGCTCCTAGGTATTTACCCAAAGAATACAAAAATACTAATTCTAAAGGATATACGCACCCCGATGTTTATAGCAGCACTATCTACAATGGCCAAATTGTGGAAACCGTGCAAATGTCCATCGACTGATGAATGGATCAAGATGTGGTATATGTATATATACACACACACAACCAATGGACTATTAGCCTTAAAAAAGAATGGAATCTTGCCATTTGCTACGATGTGGATGGAGCTAGAAACTATTATGCCAAGCAAAACAAGTCAGAAAGATAAATACCATATGATTTCACTCATATGTGACATTTAAGAATCAAAACAAATGATCATGGCAGGAAAAAAGGGAAAGAGAGGCAAAGAAACAGACTCTTAACTATACAGAACATACTGATGGTTAACTGAAGGGAGGTGGGTGGATGGGTTAAATAGGTGATAGGGATTAAGGCGTGCACTTGTGATGAGCACTGGATGTTGTAAGTAAGTGTTGAATCACCAAAAATTTACACCTGAACCTACTATCATACTAACTGGAATTGTTTTCATAAAATTTTTTAAAAAATCTACATTTTCAACAAATATCCCAGGTGATCTGTTTGCACATTAATGTTTGAGAAGAATTGCTCTAAACCAGTGGCTCACAATGTTGGCTTCACACTGGAACCACTCAGGTATTTCAGTGTGCAGCCAATTTTGAGAACCTTCCCTTTTCCCCTCAGATTGAGTCCTTCGACCAGTTTGAAAGCAGAATAATTGATGCATAAGAGAAACACTTCAAGGCTGCTCTTGGAAGACCTGATTTATATCTCTTATTTTATTTTTATTCATTCATTCATTCATTCATTCATTCATTTTGAGAGAGAGAGCATGAGCAAGGGAGGGGCAGAGAGAGAGGGAACGAGAATCTTAAGCAGCCTTCATACCCAGCGTGGAGCCCGACAGAGGGTTCAACCTCATGACTGTGAGATCATGACCTGAGCTGAAATCAAACGTCAGACACTTAACCAAGTGAGCCACCCAGGCACCCCTATAACTCTTTTAAAGGCTAATCTTATTCTATTCTGGTAATTTTTTTTAAGTTTATTTATTTATTTTGAGAGAGACAGAGACAGCACAAGTGGGAGAGGGGCAGAGAGAGAGGGAGAGAGTGAATCCCAAGCAGGCTCCATATTGCCAGCACAGAGCCCAATGTGGGGCTCAAACCCACGACGCTGCAAGATCATGACCTGAGCGGGAACCAAGAGTCATACGCTTAACCAACTGAGCCTCTCAGGTGCCCCTGATCTGGTAATTAATTATCTCACTAGCCATATGCTTCCTGAGACCAGGTACCATGACTTACATCTTTGTCTTACCTTAGACTTTGGGCTAAGGGGTTGGGATCAGGTTAGGTGTTCAACTAATGTTTGTAAATTAATAATAATAAATAAAAACTAAAATTCTGGCTTCTCTGTGCTATTCACTTTTTTGGTACATCTGAATTTTTGAAGGCATTATTATGGTTATGTCTTCCCATTGAGACTATAATCTTCTTAAATGCAAGGACACATTTAATGCTTTCTACGCTCCTTGCCATCCAAATATATATTAATGAACACAGGATATATATTTCATACTTGTAAATTTTACTGAATAGCCTCAAATTTTTATGCAACTAAGAGTTATGGTTTTACATGAGGAACATTTGAATCTATGTAATCATGAAGTGTGCTTTACTGGTAATTTATTGTGTTTTACATAAGAAATCCTGATTAATGGGAACTCAGCAAGCAAGGAAAAATAAAAGCTGATGTCAGGAATAAACTTTCTTAAACATGGGGCACCTGGGTGGCTCAGTCAGTTGGGCATTCGACTTTGGTTCAGGTCATGATCTCATGGTTCCCAAGTTTGAGCCCCACATCAGGCTCTCTGCTGTAAGCACAGAGCCTGCTTTGGATCCTATGTCTCCCTCTCTTTCTGCCCCTCCCCTGCTTATTCTCTCTCTCTCTCTCTCTCTCTCTCTCTTTCAAAAATGAATAAACATTTTTTTTTAAATCTTGACTATCTCTAAGATAATGTCCTACATTTAGAAGATATTCAATAGAGTATACCACACTTTACTTTCCATAATTTGTGCAATGACTATCAGTGTTTAGAATGATTATACTAGGCAAAGTGTTGGCAAATATTTTCTGTAAAGGACCAGATAGTAAAATTTTTGGTTTTATAAGCCATTCAGTCTCTATAGAAACTACTTAACTGATGTTGTATAAAAACAGTCATAGACAATAAGCAAAGTGTTGTCCCTGACTTCTAATAAAACATTATAAAAATAGGTGGATTTGGCCTACAAGCTGTAGTTTTCCAACCCCTGCAATAGCAGGCTATAAGAACTTTATCATTTAAAAGCAAAATGGAATAAACTATACTTAAAAAGGCAAAATAAGTTAGTTTGGGGGAAAACCAGGATATATACAACTGTACGTACTCATACTTAGATACTATTTTCACACAGAAAAGTGAACAATTTTTAGAGCCAATGTTGGTAAGGGGTGGCAGCGACAAGATGCTCTGTTAACTTGTAAGTTAAAAGAATATGTAATTAACCAGGCCATGATATTCCTCAAATAATTAGGTTATTCTCAATTACCTTTCAAAGGCACCTCGGGTGATTTTTTTTTCAATTATGGGAAGTGTCATGTAATGGCTTGAGCAGGTGAACTGGAACCATAACCCACTTTAGTTTTCCAGAGGAAGTAGGGCAATGGGAAAGCCAGCCAGGAGCTGATGGAAACATGGGCAGTCAAAATGATATCCATTCCACTGTAAGGACTCTTAGCCTTTTGGTTGGAGCTGTGTGATGAAAGACCATTTCAGTGTTGAGGCTGTTGGGTCCTAAGTGGACAGGTAAAGAGTTTCAGGTTCTTAGTAATTTCATTCCCTCCCCTCAAAAGAATGGAAGTCGTAACTATTAATCCAAAAGGAAACTCAGCCAAGCCTGAGATGCTGTTGTGGGCCCCTTGACAACGTCTAATGCATTAGCCTTCATCACTGGTAAGACCAAATGTGCCCACAGGAGAATCCATTTCTCTAGCAAATAAAACACGTTTAAATATTTGCTTGATCTAAAGCATATGGCCTCCAAGTTTGATCTTGGTTGGTAATTTTAGAAGACATAGATTTGGGCTTAGCTGGAATTGAGTATTAGAGTGTACTCCGGGTCAAATATTCTGGATTTGAATAAGAAATTTAGTTTCACTCAGGGATTCAGCAAGCCAGTGTCATGTTTTCTTTTTGTTGTGGTGGTGGTGGTGGTGAGAGTGGCTTTCTTTGGGGGCTTGGTTTAAGACTCATTGATTAAGCTCTTACCAGTTTCTTTCTTTTCCTCCATCCTAGAAGTACTCCTCCTCCAAAGCAGTAGGGGTTTAACACAATAAACTTGCAAACTAACTGGAAAGAAGCATCTCTGAATTCGGTATTGGGCACACTGGACAGATTTTACATCTTTTGGCAAGAATTGGACTTCGCTTTAGGGATCAAGTATCTCTAAGGAAGTCTCTCAGATTTAAACCTGCCTTAGAACTTAGGGCTTGTGCAGAGTATGTAACAGTTCCCTTTTCTGTGGCATTCTGTGGGAGTTGGCTATCAGAGTTTTACTGTAGGGAGTCATTTACAAACTGAAGGTGGGGTAAACACATGTTCTGATGTGACTGGGGTGATCTCACTTTTCCCCTGCTGTCCCAGAAAATTATTAGTAGGGTCTCGTTTCCATCTCAAAAATGTCCCAGTTGAGCACCTGGGTGGCTCAGTTGTTAAGCGTCCACTTCAGCTCAGGTCATGATCTCATGGTTCGTGGGTTCGAGCCCTGCATTGGGCTTTGTGCTGACAGCTCAGAGCCTGGAGCCTGCTTTGGATACTGTGATTCCATCTCTCTCTGCCCCTCCCCCACTCACTTTCTGTCTCTCTCTCTCTGTCTCTCTCAAAACTGAATAAACATTTAAAAAATTTTTTCTTAAATGTCCCAGTTGAAAAAAAATAGTGTCCACTCATATGTGAAATTTAAGATACAAAACAGATGAACATAAGGGAAGGAAGCAAAAATAATATGAAAGCAGGGAGGGGAACATAAGAGACTCTCAAATATAGAGAACAAACTAAGGGTTGCTGGAGGGGTTGTGGGGGGATGGGCTAAGTGGACAAGGGGCATTAAGGAGGACACTGTTGGGATGAACACTGCGTGTTATATGTGGGGGATGAATCACTGGATTCTACTCCTGAAATCATTATTGCACTATATGCTAAATAACTTGGATGTAAATTTTAAACAAGAAAAGAAAAAATAGTGTCCAGATTGGACAATGAACTGTATGGTCACTGTAATGAGAGCTGACATCTACTGACCACTTACTTTAAGCACTCTGCTAAGCACTGCTATGCAAATTATTTCATTAAATGCTCACAACGTCCTTCAGAGATTCCATCACCATTGTTTTCAACTTATACATGAAGAAACTGAGTATAAAAGAACTGAAGTTACATGAATAGTAAACAGCAAAACTTAGATCTTATCCCATGAGAAAGATTCTAAAAGTCAGAACGCTTAACCACAATGTTCCATCTCATTAAAACTTGTAGTTAGAACAAGCTTCCAAGGAATCATCCTCTTGTGCTTGGAAACTGTGTTTGGGAGAAGGGGAGAGTCAAAGATAGATGAAAAGAAAGGTGGACGCTTCATAAAGATAATAATTTTATATGCAATGCTAGTTTCCACGCCCTTTCTTTCTTGGTTGGCTTAGTCTAGCATATGACATGAGGTCGAAATGTACATTTCCAGAGGGGTTTGTATACACATGCCCACGTCCAGAGCTACCGGTGGAGAAGAAATCATGAAGAAACTGATGAGAGATGGGGTGGCATTTGTCAGTAAATCTATAGTGAGGGTTATAATGTGTTCCAGGTTACATCTGTTATAGATCAAATACCATATTTTCATCATTTTAACACCTCTTCCCCCTTTCATTTTAAAATAGTCCCCAGTCTGGGCAATAAATTGTATGGCATCCCTGTCTATAATAAAACATTGATATAAATTCATTTCTGTTTAGGCACTTTTAATGCTTAATTATCAGCCTAATGCATCCCTTTTAATATTTCTTGTACTATTTCATTTAGAAGACAACAATGTGATCATTTACTTAAATACTTATGGAAAGCACTAAACCAAGCCCTGGAGAGTGTGAATGAATCCACAGATGAAGATGGCAACCTACACACTAGAGGTAATTATGAGATATTATACCAAAGTCTCATAACAGAGGTCTGTAAAGCTATTTCTGGAAAGGGGCAGCTTTATCAAGGATGTAGCTTTACCCTAGACATGAAATAGACAAAAGTTTATTGGGTGGTGTGCACAGAAGAGGAATATTCCAGAAAGAATGTAATAAAACGCATGCAAGCCCTCTGCCAAGTAAGGTGAAAAGAAGAAGGGACATTTCCACTCCAGGGCCAAGTGGCAAGTGAGGGGAAGAAAGAGAGAAATCACAGTTTTCTGGTCAGAGTTAAGGGCTCTTCTGTTTAGTGCCTGATGAGCCACACTGCCATTGCCATCACCATCACTACAGGATTGCCTGGGAGCTGGAGCAGTAGGAAATGTCAAGGAACAATAAAACAAGGCATTTTGTCCTCTCTCTCTGACCAAAGGAGCCCCCTTTCTCTCTCTTCTGGCCCAAAATTCAAGGGCCTCTTTGGAGCTCTGTCTGTACCTGGTACATGGTTTCAGGTTTCTGACTGTCTCTGGATTCTAGAACAGAAGATACCAGTGTGGGAAACAGTCACCTCACCACTGACTCAGGAATAGTTTGAGTGCTGGTTTCCTTCCCTAATTTGCTTGCTGCTGTTAACTTTTCAGACTCCTCAGAGAGCTGCTGCATGTATTCCACCCAGAATTTTTAACTGCATTCACTGAGAGACAGAAAGTAGTATATTTACTCCATCTTGACTAGAACTGGACCCCAAAAGACCATCTTAATTACCGTTAAGGAGACCAGCTTTGTGACTGAAAGTGTCCAGAAACCTTCCTACCTGTATTTTGAGAAAGTTATGGGACCTGTCTTCGATTTCACCCAAGAACTAGGAGAGAAAAGAATCAAGTTGCTTTATGAATGGTCTTTCAATCTACTAGTCACATGGTTAAATCTTCATAAAGAATATTTATAGGTATTTCACCTTCAGTAATCAATTCCATAGAGCTGGCAGGGGTGGGGGGAGGGGGAAGTCAATCTGAAAGCGCTTGAAATGCTTAATTATTTTTCAGAGTAGAGAGTATGGAAGAAAAAAATCCCAAGATCCTAACTTTGGCTCTCCGCTTCACTGAATCACCAAAATAAAGGGAAATCTTCAACCATGGCTTCAGATTGAGGCAAGATGAGAACTTCATCATGCCTGCGTTATTGTTGGAGGATTGATTCAAAAATAAAAGACCTAAGTTTCAGCTGGTCCCAAACTATGGAGAATTTTACCCACACAAAGCCCCCATTTGCCAATGCAAATCTGATAATTGGACACTTAATTACCCTATTTGCACACATAAATGAAGGGTGTGCCGGGGAGAAATCAGAGCCCACTCTTAAAACTTTGGCCCCAAGCAATGAAACCACATGCTTTTGTCAACAGCTAAATTGATTAGAATTGTGTTTATTTCTGCTCGTGTTAGTCCACATGTATTTTCACTGGAGCCTGATGTCTATTGAGTTAAAGCTTAGTTAAAAAAACCTACGTTATGCAGAAAACCTAGATAGTAATTGCCAACTATGTGCCAAGAATCCTTTCATTTTATAGAGAATGCAAGGTCTGACTAAAAAGAAATATTCTTTGCAACCTCATATGCTTGGGCAGACTCAGCAGCCTTATAGTCATAATAAGGACAGAAGGGCCTTTTAAAAGAATACTTTAAGCAAAATTTCCAGCATGGATTACTCTCTTGGGTAAATGACTCAGGCATTGAATTTTCCCCATTTCCCTGGGGCAGGTAGAGGGGTGAATTTTCTCTGAATATCTTTTAGCTAGACAGTGTCCTAACAATGTCCTAGGGGGGAATAATCTTAGATTTGGAAGCATGTATTGTGAGTAGGTCCATCTGGGTTTCGTCCCCATGAATAGAAACACCAAGAGTTGGCTGTTTCTTGATCTTTGATTATATATAGGCCTGGGTTCTAGTCCTGGCTCTAATTCAAACTATCCATGTACCACTGGGGACAGATTCAATTCCTTACAATTGCTGAATAATGATAAAGGAAAAAGGGAAAGCTTGTCAGGAAGGGTCGGGAAGTGGGTCTGAGAAGCAGAGGTAGGCCACGGGAGGCTAGCATCAAAAGGAAGACAAGCAGTGAGGAACCATCCATAGATTTGGCGACTTGAAAGTCAATGGTAACTTCATCTTTGTTTGGCCAGATACTCAATATACATGTTGAGTGAATAACTTATTTATCAGCAGCATTTATTGAGTACACTCTGCACAGGGAGCACTGTGTGGGCAGCCAAGAGTCCCCAGAAAAAGAAAATGAGCCCCTGCCTACAAGACTATTTATTGCAAGAGTGCCCCTTGAAGAGTAAAAGCTCACTAAGGTGAAACAATATTAAACAAGACGAAGTTGAAAGACTCGATGTGAGGATGAGAGGCAAGATGAACTTTGAGTCCTTACATAGTGATAAGATGCCTACTGTGTATTCCATGGAGGGGTTCTCCTCCAAGTCTGGGGCCCAGGGGCTCAAACTGTGGAATGATTGGCAGTGGCTTTCATCCACGACTATCTCCTTGGGTTCAGCAGGTGCCAACCAAGGCAGAGGGGCTATGAACAAGGGCCTGCCACATCTTAACACAATGAAAACTAGAGAACCCTGGACACAGGCCTGGATTCTGCAGCCTGAAGGTAGAATGCTTCCTTTCATCACTGCTCTGGTCTCTCTGGATTATGGGACATCAGAGAACTCCTGCTTGGACTCTGTCTTCTGTTACTGCTCATGATACATATTTCAGATATATGATGGAATACTCATTTATCTTATCCTTTCACATTTAAAACAGAAAACAAATAGGGGCATCTGGGTGGCTCAGTCAGCTAAGCATCCGACTTCAGCTCAGGTCATGATCTCACAGTTGGTGGGTTGTTCAAGCCCCACATCAGGCTCTGTGCTGACACCTCGGAGCCTGGAGCCTGCTTCGGATTTTGTGTCTCCTTCTCTCTCTGTTCCTCACCTGCTCACTCTCTGTCTCTGTCTCTCTCTCAAAAATAAGTAAAGATTAAAAAAATTTTTTTAAAAACCAGAAAACAAATATATCACTGCTTGCAAAACTATGTTTCTGTCCATTGTTTTATTCTCAAGTTTAATTTTCCAGAAAGTCCGTCTGCAAATGGGAAGAGTTATGTGTGAGAACTGTTAATTTAAGAGTGGAAGCAGAAATGCAAGCTGTTTCTGTCATATTCATTACTATAATCAGTGTCTTCACAATCCCCTACCCCTCAATAAAAAGTGTTGTTTAATCATGATTTTCTTTGGGGCGCCTGGGTGGCTCAGTCGGTTAAGCACCTGACTATTGATTTTGGCTCAGATCATGATCTCATGGTTCAGGGGTCAATTGAGCCCTGTGTCCAGCTGTGTGCTAACAGCACAGAACCTGCTTGGAATTCTCTCTCTCCCTCTATCTCTGCTTCTCCCCCACGAGTACATGCACAAGTATTCTCTTTCTCTCAAAATAAATAAACTTTTTAAAAACTCATGATTTTCATTTTCTTCTTTTGCATTTTCTTCTTTCTTCTTTCTCTTTTCTGAGAAGCTGCAGGTGCTATTCTGATGGGTTGACCAGAAGTAGTTCAAAAAGTAAGTGAACCTATTCATCTCACACAGAAGAAATAATGTTATTATCAGTGGTTAAGCAAAACTCTGACCAAACTTCAGAGGTCAAGGGGCCAAGAGAAATGTTTTTTCACTGCTAAAAACCTGTGAAATTTAGCTAGGTCCTGTTGGTTTAGAAACTTAAGAAAGAAAAAGAAACTAACGTTTATTAAATATCTATCTACCAGATACTGGGCTCGTTGACCACATCATTTCAGTTAACTCTTTCTACCGTAGTTATTAACGTTATTTTACAGACCATAAAAGTGTCGTTTAGGGAAGTCTGGCAACTTGCACAAGATCACCTGGAGAATCACTAGAAGGAATGTTCTACAATGTCAAGAGACATCTAAGACATTGGTGTTTTTCATTCCCTTCTTTTTAATAAATTTTTTTTATAAAAAAAATTTTTGAGAGACAGAGCAAGCTGGGAAGGGACAGAGAGAGAGAGAGAGAGAAATCCCAAGCAGGGTCCACGCTGTTAGCACAGAGCCCTATGTGGGGCTTGAACTCACAAACTGTGAGATCATGGCCAGAGCTGAAACCAAGAGTTGGACGCTTAACCAACTGAGCCACCTCCACGCCTCGACATTGGTGTTTTTCAAGCTATGAATAGGAAATCAATTCAAGTGTTATGGCTGGAGTTTTTAAAATTAAAAATAAACTAGATTAAATTTGAAAATATCCAAGTATTGTTTCCTTAAGCTTTTGCTTTATGGTGTGTGTGTGTGTGTGTGTGTGTGTGTAGGACTGTACTATGTGATGGTGAAAAATGTATTTCTTCCTATGAGTTTTGGTCAAGAAGTTTGAAAGCAATTGCCCATGCTGGCACTATGCAACAGGAATAATTTGTCTAGTTATCATTAGGGCTACCTGATTATCATTAGGGCTTCTACATAATTTTTAATCAAAACCAGGACATTTCAGAGAATGAAAGGAAGTTCTATTATAATTAAATAGAGTTTGGAAACATAATCAGGGGTTGTTCTGGGGAAAATGGGATGGACATCCACCTGATTATAACCCACTCCTCATTTCCAATTATCTGTTCCATTTTAGCAAAAAAAATGACTGATATAAAGTAAAAAATTAATTTAGGAGAGTATGTAACACATCGTACATTTGAGGAGGTAAAACTATCTTAGGCTGCAAATATATATTTTTATCTACACACTATCGAGATCTAAGTCGTTGTACACCTGCCCAAATAATGTATCCCTTGTTCAGAGATTGTAATACTTGTCAGCATAATCTGGTATTATTAACTGTGTTAGTGAAATGAAGAGTTATAATATACAAAGGCAGGTCTCTTGTGTCAGGGATAAAGGGGGTACAATAGTTTTGTGTCCATAATTCATTTATTCAATACCCATTGCAATCCTATAGATAATAGTAGAAGCATTTGCAAAGTTAGGCTCACGCCTTTACCTTCACTACTCTTACAAATGTGTATGGTTTTAGTTTTAGAAGGCTGAAGTTCTAAAGGAAATCACTAGATGGAAATACATGGAGGCAGCAGTGACCAAAGCATCAGATGACATGTTCTATGTGGAAATAATGGATGTTGTGTCTACGGACAGGACAGGTGCTTGGTGACTTCTGAAACGTATGTGATACTTCAGCCCACCTTGCTCCTCTGTTCACCTTTGATGCCTTCTGGAAAAGAATGGAAAATGTGAGGTTATTAGGAGCACTTGAATTTTCTGCTACCAACTCTCTTCCCGTTATTTTCCTGCTGTTTATATTCATTTTGTAGGTCTACTCATGATCTATATGCTAGGTACTGTGCTAAAATGCTGATCATAGAAAGATGAATGAGAAACAGTCTCTGCCCACAAGATTTGTGTAGTCAGAGAGAGAGAGAGAGGAAAAAAGAAACACATATAAACAGATAAAAGGTAATACAATGTGGCAAAAACTACAGTAAATGAATAGCATTCTCTAGAAATTCAGAGTTCTGGGAAGACCACCTCTGTCTGGGGAAGTCAAGGAGGTAAGAGATAGGGAGAGAGCACTCTAGAACTTGAAATGAGTAGTATATTCTATAGTTTTCCAAAGCCTAAAGCCATTCAGCCATGTTTGAGATGAACAGCATAATTCCTAATAAGAAATGCCTTCTCTTCAAGTAGTGTTGCAAACATAGCTATTTTTTTTCCACCTAGATGGAAAACTACTCGAGTGTGGACCCATGTAAGTTTAGCAGCTTTCGATGTCACTTGCAAGCTTGAAATTGTGCTCATTTAAAGACTCCGAACCTATGTTTATAGCAGCACTCTCATCAATAACCACATTATGGAAAGAGCCTAAATGTCCATCAACTGATGAATGGATAAAGAAATTGTGGTTTATATACACAATGGAGTACTACGTGGCAATGAGAAAGAATGAAATATGGCCCTTTGTAGCAACGTGAATGGAACTGGAGAGTGTGATGCTAAGTGAAATAAGCCATACAGAGAAAGACAGATACCATATGGTTTCACTCTTATGTGGATCCTGAGAAACTTAACAGAAACCCATGGGGGAGAGGAAGGAAAAAAAAAAGAGGTTAGAGTGGGAGAGAGCCAAAGCATAAGCGACTCTTAAAAACTGAGAACAAACTGAGGGTTGATGGGGGGTGGGAGGGAGGGGAGGGTGGGTGACGGGTATTGAGGAGGGCACCTTTTGGGATGAGCACTGGGTGTTGTATGGAAACCAATTTGACAGTAAATTTCATATATTGAAAAAAAAAAAGACTCTGAACCTCCATGATAGGATACCCAAAGTCCAGCTGTACTTCCTGGGAGAAATGACAAAGATTTTGGGACAGATAGCTGTTTCTCACTATGCCAGAATTATGATTCTTGAATAGTGGCACTTCAAGGGACTACAACAAAGAATAAAGTTTAGCCCAACCTCTGGAAGAAGTGTACTTGTCAGAAGGATACTCACCTTGAGAGGAGATATAAGGAGTACTGTTTCCCTTACAAATTATACAACAATTTGCTCTCTGAGAATCCAGTAAACACCAGGGAACTCTAGTGGAGGTAGGGATAGGGGTTGCCCTCAACTCCGGGAGAACAGAAGCAGTGTCAGGGTGAATGTCAAAAACAAGCCTCAGAAAGTCAGACACATGGAGTCAAAATACAGTGTTTTTGACTTTTGTATTTTGTTGTTTTTTTTTTTCAAATAAGCATGGATTACTTCTACATGTCTGATTTTTTAAAATGTATTCATGTTTCAACTTACATCCAAGTTAGTTAGCATATAGTGCAACAGAGATTTCAGGAGTAGATTCCTTAATGCCCCTTACCCATTTGGCCCATCCCCCCTCCCACAACCCCTCCAGTAACGCTCTGTTTGTTCTCCATATTTAAGAGTCTCTCATCTTTTGTCCCCCTCCCTGTTTTTTTTTTTTAATTATTTTTGCTTCCCTTCCCTTATGTTCATCTCTTTTGTCTCTTAAAGTCCTCATATGAGTGAAGTCATATATTTGTCTTTTTCTGACTAATTTCGCTTAGCATAATACCCTCCAGTTCCATCCACACAGTTGCAAATGGCAAGATTTCATTCTTTTTGATTGCCGAGTAATACTCCATTGTATGTGTATATATGTATACACACACACACACACACACACACACACACACACATATACCACATCTTCTTTATCCATTCATCCATCAATGGACATTTGGGCTCTCTTTCCATACTTTGGCTATTGTTGATAGTGCTGCTGTAAACATTGGGGTGCATTTGCCCCTTTGAAACAGCACACCTGTATCTTGTGGATAAATGCCAAGCAGTGTAATTGCTGGGCTGTAGGGTACTTCTATTTTCAATTTTTTGAAGAACTTCCAGACTATTTTCCAGAGTGGCTGCACCAGTTTGCATTCCCACCAGCAGTGCAAGAGATCCTCCTTGCCTGCATCCTCGCCAACATCTCTTGTTGTCTGAGTTGTTAATGTTAGCCATTCTGACAGGTGTCAGGTGGTATCTCATTGTGGTTTTGATTTGCATTTCCCTGATGATGAGTGATGTTGAGCATTTTTTCATGTGTCGGTTGGCTATCTGGACGTCTTCTTTGGAGAAGTGTCTATTCATGTCTTTTGCCCATTTCTTCACTGGATTATTTGTTTTTTGGGTGTTGAGTTTGATAAGTTCTTTATAGATTTTGGATACTAACCCTGTATCTGATATGTTGTTTGCAAACATCTTCTCCCATTCCATCGGTTGTCTTTTACTTTTGCTGATAGTTTCCTTCGCTGTGCAGAAGCTTTTAGTTTTGATGAAGTCCCAATATTTCATTTTTGCTTTTGTTTCCCTTGTCTCTGGAGACGTGTTGAGTAAGTTGCTGTGGCAAAGGTCAACTTTTTGCCTGCTTTCTCTTTGAAGATTTTGATGGTCTCCTGTCTTATGTTTAGGTCTTTCATCCATTTTGAGTTTATTTTTGTGGATGGTGTAAGAAAGTGGTCCAGGTTCATTCTTCTGCATGTCGCTGTCCAGTTTTCCCAGCACCACTTGCTGAAGAGACTCTTTATTCCACTGGATTTTCTTTCCTGCTTCATCAAAGATTAGTTGGCCATATGTTTGTGGGTCCATTTCTGGGTTTTCTATTCTGTTCCATTGATCTGAGTGTCTGTTTTTGTGCCAGTACCATATTGTATTGATGATTACAGCTTTGTAATACAGTTTGAAGTCTGGGATTGTGATGCATCCAGCTTTGGTTTTCTTTTTCAAGATTGCTTTGGCTATTCGGGGTCTTTTCTGGTTCCATACAAATTTTAGGATTGTTTGTTCTAGCTCTGTGAAGAATGCTGGTGTTATTTTGATAGGGATTGCATTGAATATGTAGATTGCTTTGGGTAGTATTGACATTTTAATTATATTTGTTCTTACTATCCAGTAGCATGGAATCTTTTTCCATTTTTTTGCACCTTCTTCATAAGGTGAAAAATTTCTTTCATAAGCTTTCTATTGTTTTCAGGGTATAGATTTTTCACCTCTTTGGTTAGATTTATTCCTAGGTATTTTATGGGTTTTGGTGGAATTGTAAATGGGATCAATTCCTTGATTTCTCTTTCTGTTGCTTCATTATTTATGTATAGGAATGCAACCAATTTCTGTACATTGATTTTATATCCTGTGACTTTGCTGAATTCATGGATCAGTTTTAGCAGTTTTTTGGTGGAATCCTTTGGGTTTTCCGTATAGAGTATAATGTCATCTGCGAAGAGTGAAAGTTTGACCTCCTCCTGACCGATTTGGATGCCTTTTATTTCTTTGTGTTGTCTGATTGCTGAGGCTAGAACTTCCAATACTATCTTGAATAACAGTGGCGAGAGTGGACATCCCTGTCTTGTTCCTGACCTTAGGGGGAACGCTCTCAGTTTTTCCCCATTGAGAGGATGATATTAGCATTAGGACTTTCATACATGGTTTTATGATCTCGAGGTATGATCCTTCTATCCCTACTTTCTTGAGGGTTTTTATGAAGGATGCTGTATTTTGTCGAATGCTTTCTCTGCATCTATTGAGAAGATCATGTGGTTCTTTTCCTTTCTTTTATTGATGTGATATATCACATTGATTGTTTTGTGAATATTGAACCAGCCCTGCATCCCAGGTATAAATCCCACTTGGTCGTGGTGAATAATTTTTTAATGTATTGTTGGATCTACTTGGCTAATACCTTGTTGAGAATTTTTGCATCCATGTCCATCAGGGAAATTCGTCTATAGTTCTCCTTTTTAGTGGAGTCTTTGTCTGGCTTTGGAATCAAGGTAATGCTGGCTTCAGAAAGAGTTTGGAAGTTTTCCTCCCATTTCTAGTTTTTGGAACAGCTTCAAGAGAATAGGTATTAACTCTTCTTTAAATGTTTGGTAGAATTTTCCTGGAAAGCCATCTGGCCCTGGACTCTTGTTTTTTGTGGAGATTTTTGATTATTAATTTGATTTCTTTACTGGTTATGGGTCTTTTCAAATTTTCTATTTCTTCCTGTTCCAGTTTTGGTAGTGTATATGTTTCTAGGAATTTTTCCATTTCTTCCAGATTGCCCATTTTATTGGCCTATAATTGTTCATAATATTCATTTATTATTGCTTGTATTTCTGCTGTGTTGGTTGTGATCTCTCCTCTTTCATTTTTGATTTTATTTATTTGGGTCATTTCCTTTTTCTTTTTGATCAAACTAGCTAGGGGTTTATCAATTTTGTTAATTCTTTCAAAGAACCAGCTTCTGGTTTTAGTGATCTGTTCTACTGTTTTATTATTATTATTGTTATTATTATTATTTCAATAGCATTGATTTCTGCTCTAATCTTTATTATTTCCTGTCTTCTGCTGGTTTTGGGTTTTACTTGCTGTTCTTTTTCCAGCTCTTTAAGATTTAAGGTTAGGGTGTGTATCTGTGACCTTTCTTCCTTTTTAGGAAGGCCTGGATTGCTATATACTTTACTCTTATGCTGTGTCCCAGAGGTTTGGGGCTGTGGTGTTATCAATTTCATTGTCTTCCATGTACTTTTTAATTTCCTCTTTAACTCCTTGGTTAGCCTATTCATTCTTTAGTAGGATGGTCTTTAGTCTCCAAGTATTTGTTATCTTTCCAAATTTTTTCTTGTGGTTGATTTCGAGTTTCATAGTGTTGCGGTCTGAAAATATGTACAGTATGATCTCGATCTTTTGTACTTGTTGAGGGCTGATTTGTGTCCCAGTACGTGGTATATTCTGGGTAATGTTCCATGTGCACTGGAGAAAAATATGTATTCTGCTGCTTTAGGATGAAATGTTCTGAATATATCTGTTAAGTCCATCTGGTTCAGTGTATCATTCAAAGCCATTGTTTCCTTGGTGATTTTGTGATTAGATGATCTGTCCATTGCTGTGAGTGGGGTGTTGAAGTCCCCTACTATTTTGGTATTATTATCAATGAGTTTATGTTTGTGATTAATTGATTTATATATTTGAGTGCTCTTACATTTGGAGCATAAATGTTTACAATTGTTAGGTCTTCTTTGTGGATAGACACCTTAATTATGATATAATGCCCTTCTTCACTCTTGTTACAGTCTTTATTTTAAAGTCTAGCTTGTCTGATATAAAGTATGGCTTTCTTTTGTTGACCATTAGCATAATAGATGGTTCTCCATCCCCTTACCTTCAATCTGAAGCTGTCTTTAGGTCTAAAGTGGGTCTCTTGTAAACAGCATATAGATGGATCTTGTTTTCTTATCCATTATGTTACCCTATGTCTTTTGATTGGAGCATTTAGTCCATTGACAGTTACAGTGAGTACTGAAAAATATTAATTTATTGCCATTAGGTTGCCTGTAGAATTGGAGTTTCTGGTGGTGTTCTCTGGTCCTTTCTAGTCTTTGTTGCTTTTGGTACTTATTTATTTATTTATTTATTTATTTATATTTTCATCTTTTCTCCCCTCAAGAGAGTCCCCCTTAAAATTTCTTGCAGGGCTGGTTTAGTGGTCACAAACTCCTTTAATTTTTGTTTGTCTGGGAAACTTTTAATCTCTCCTTCTATTTTGAATGACAGCCTTGCTGGATAAAGAATTCTTGCCTGCATATTTTTCTGGGACTCAGCACACTGAATTTATCCTGCCACTCCTTTCTGGCCTGCCAAGTTTCTGTGGATAGGGCTGTTGCAAACCTGATCTGTCTTCCCTTGTAGGTTAAGGACTTTTTTCCCCCTTGCTTCTTTCATGATTCTTTCTTTGCCTGAGTATTTTGTGAATTTAACTATGACATGCCTTGTTGATGGTCAGGTTTTTTTAATCTGATGGGAGTCCTCTGTGCTTCCTGGATTTTGATGTCTCTGTCTTTGCCTAGGTTAGGAAAGTTTTCCACCATGATTTGCTCACATAACCCTTCTACCCCTATTTCTCTCTCTTCCTCTTCCAGGACCCCTATGATTCTGATGTTGTTCCTTTTTAATGAGTCACTGATTTCTCTAATTCTTAAATTGTGCTCTTTTGCCTTAGTTTCCCTCTTTTTTTCTGCTTCCTTATTCTCCATAAGTTTGTCCTCTATATCACTGATTCACTTCTCTGCGTCATTCATCCTTGCCACCATGGCATCCATTCAAGATTGCAGCTCAGTCATAGCATTTTTTATCTCATCTTGACTAGCTTTTACTTCTTTTATCTCTGAAGAAATGTATTCTAATCTATTTTCAACCTCAGCTAGTATTCTTATTATCGTGATCTAAATTCTGGTTCAGACATCTTTCTTATCTGTGATGATTAAGTCCCTGGCTGTCATTTCTTCCTGCTCTTTATTTTGGGGTGAATTCCTTCTTTTTATCATTTGGAAGGAAGAAAGGGAATTAATAAGGTAAAAAATTAAAATTAAAAAATTAAAAACAACACACACAAAAATCAAATAAATGATGCTAGATCCTAGGTGTGTTTTGGTCTAGCTGTTGAAAGGAGCTTGATAGATTAGAGAGAAAAGGGAAAAATAAGAAAAAAGAGAGAAAAGAAGAAAAAAGAAAATCTTTGAAAATTTAAAAAAATGAATACAATGACTAGAATAAAATGAAATGATGGAAGTAAAATAGAATTTTTAAATTTACGAAAAAGTAAAAAATATAGTAGAAAAATTTAAAGAAAAATGTTTTTAATAAAAATTGAAAACAAAAATAAATTTTTTCTCTTTCTGTATTCAAGAATAAGAAAAAAAAACACTGAATAGATGGGCCAGCGAACAGACTGAAATACTATTGAAATTACATCGGTTTCCCCTAGAAGTCAAACTATGAAGCACTGTAGCCCATAAACTAAGCAGGCGGAGAGACTCATGTTCCTAAAGAGAGAGGTTGGCCCAGTTGGGCGGGGCTTAGTGTAACGGCTCCGTTCTCCACTAGATGGCGCTGCCTAGCTTACTGGGGTGGATTATTGTGGCGTTTGTAGGTGTGTATGCGCATGCTCAGGAGCGGTGAAAATGGCGTCACCCAGTCTCTAGTATGGAAACTCTGTTCTCCTGGATCAGCACCCGTCCTCTGTCTTTGGCTCTGTCCACTCCCTGCTTTTACACTGTCTGTGACCAAGCCCCAGGCAGCACCTCCATCCTGAGTTTTATCTCAGATGTGGCTGTGTTTCCCGATCCCTCACTTCTGAGGGCCTGCGGCTCTGACCCGTTCTGCCCCTCTGCAGGAGGGTCTCACCAAGCAACGGCCAGGTGCTGGCCCACCCAGGGATGTTCACCGAACCGTGCTGCTGCCGAAGCCCAGAGACTGCGGCGGGTACCAGCCTGCCCCAGAAAAAGTTCACATGATCGTGTAGCAGCAGCATTTCAGAGACTATGGTAAATCACAAAACACATCTGGCACCAGGTATTGAGCTGTGGCATTTCAGACTCTGCATTCCCCCTGTTTATAGAGTCTTAACGGAATTTAAACAGTCTCCTTTCTCCCTTTTTTGTTCAGTCCCTGCGGCTGTTTCCACTTTTCCACTTTCTCTCCAGCTGCTTTTGCAGGGGTGGGGGGGTGCTTTTCCCGTATCCACCCCACCCAATCTCTGTCCTCTCTCGGCAAGCAAAAACAGCTCCCTGCCCCCTGTGCCTTCTGTCCCCCAGTTCACTTCTCCACGCTGCATACCTGCTGAACTCTGTGGTTCTGCTTGTGCAGATTGTTGTGTTAATCCTCAAATCAGTTTTCTAGGTGTGCAGGATGGTCTGGTTTTGATCTGGCTGTATTTCATGGACGAGAGACACAAAAAAACGTCCATGCTGTTCCACCATCATGACCCCTCCTGATTTCTTCTTAGGAAACATGTATTACTTCTACAATTAGAAAAATTCATAGCAAGTTAAAAATTCAACACTAAAGATAATCAACCAATCTCTTGGTGGTCAAGGTGATCCTTTAACCGTTTAAGATCCTTCAGGGCTAAGGGAATTGGGCTGGATGGGTTGGGTGTGAAACAGGAGCAAGAGGTGTTGTGGTCCATCTTAGGTTATGTTTTCCAGAAGCAGATCCTGAGGCAAGAATTGATGTCTAAGTGATTTGGGTTTGTTTGTTTGTTTGTTTGAATTTTTAAATGTTTATTTATTTTGAGACAGAGACAGTAAGGGGGGGGGAGAGTCAGAGAGAGAGGGAGAGAGAGAATCCCAAGTAATCTCTGTGCTTTCAGTGCAGAGCCTGATGTGGGGCTTGATCTTACAAACCATGAGATTGTGACTTGTGCCCAGATAGAGTTGGACGCTTAACTGACTGAGCGACCCAGACTCCCCTAAGTGATTTGTTGCAAAAGCAACCCTGGGAGAAACTTGGAAGTAGGGTAAATGGGGTAGGAAAATTTGGTGATGCTCTAGTTACCATTTTTAATTTTATACTTTGTGCTTTTGGTATCTTATCTTTTTTAAAAAGCTGCCTAATTCAATTATGAAGATTTATGTTTGTATTTTCTTCTAAGCATTTTGTATTTTAACCCTTAAATTTAGGTCATTGATCCATTTTTTCATTAGCAGGCATTTTGTTTAGAACAGTTTTAGATTGATTACAGATGTTAGTTGTGAGTTTTTATAGATGCTGTTATCAGGTTGAGAAAGTTCCCTTCTATTCCTAATTTGTTAAGTTTTTTTTTTTTCAAGTTAGCTAACATACAGTGTAGTCTTGGCTTCAGGAGTAGATTCCCATGATTCATCACTTACATACAACACCCAGTACTCGTACCAACAAGTGTCCTCCTTATTACCCATCACCAATTTTCCCCACTCCCCAAACCCCCACCCCCATCAACCCTCAGTTTGTTCTCTGTATTCAAGAACCTCTTATGGTTTGCCTCCCTCTCTGTATCTTATTTTTCTTTCCCTTCCTTTATAGTCATCTGTTAAGTTTCTTAAATTCCACATATAAGTGAAATTATACGATATTTGTCTTTCTCTGGCTTATTTTGCTTAGCATAATACCCTCCAGTTCCATCCGCATTGTTGCAAATGGCAAGATTTCATTCTTTTTCATCTCCCAGTAGTATTCCATTGTGTTTATATACCATATCTTCTTTATCCATTCATCAGTTTATGGACATTTGGGCTCTTTCTATAGTTTGGCTATTGTTGAAAGTGCTGCTATAAACATAGGGGTGCATGTGTCCCTTTGAATCAGCATTCCTATATCCTTTGGATAAATTCCTAGTAGTGCTATTGCTGGGCCGTAGGGTAATTCTATTTTTAATTTTTTGAGAAACCTCCACACTGTTTTTGTTTCCCACCAACAGTGCAAGAGGGTTCCTGTTTCTCCACATCCTTGCCAACATGTGTTGTTTCCTGATTTGTTAATTTTAGCCACTCTGACTGGTGTGAGAGGGTATCTCATTGTGGTTTTGATTTTTATTTCCCTGATGATGAGTGATATTGAGCATCTTTTCATGTGTCTGTTAGCCATCTGATGTCTGCTTTTGAAAAGTGTCTATTCATGTCTTCTCACCATTTCTTCACTGGATTATTTGTTTTTCTGGTGTTGAGTTTGGCAAGTTCTTTATAGATTTTTGATACTAACCCTTTATCCAATATATCATTTGTGAATATCTTCTTCCATTTTGTCAGTTGCCTTTCGGTTTTGTTGATGGTTTCCTTTGCTTTGCAGAAGTTTTTATCTTGATGAGGTATCAATAATTCATTTTCACTTTTATTTCCCTTGCCTTTAAAGACATGTCCTGTAAGAAGTTGATGTCGCCGAGGTCAAAGAAGTTGCTGCCTGTTTTCTCCTGCAGGATTTTGATGGTTTCCTGTCTCACATTTTGATATTTCATCCATTTTGAATTTATTTTTGTGTGCGGTGTAAGAAAATGGTCCAGTTTCATTCTTCTACATGTTGCTGTCCAGCACCATTTGTTAAAGAAACTGTCTTTTTTCCATTGGATACTCTCTCCTGCTTTGTCAAATATTAGTTGGCCATACATTTGTGGGTCAATTTTTGGGTTATCTTTTGTATTCTGTTGGTCTATGTGTCTGTTTTTGTACCAGTACCATACTGTCTTGATGATTACAGCTTTGTAGAGGCTAAAGCCTGGGATTGTGACACCTCCAGCTTTGGTTTTCTTTTTCAACATTACTTTGGCTATTTGGGGTCTTTTGTGGTTTCATACAATTTTTGAATTGTTTGTTCTAGCTCTGTGGAGAATGTTGGTGCTATTTTGATTGACATTGCATTGAATGTGTACATTGCTTTGGGTGGTATTCACATTTTAACAATATTTATTCTTCCAATCCATGAGCATGGAATGTTTTTCCATTTTTGTGTCTTCTTCAATTTCTTTCATGAACTTTCTATAGTTTTCAGTGTACAGATCTTTTATGTCTTTGGTTAGGTTTCTTCCTAGGTATTTTATGGTTCCTGATGCAATGGTAAATGGGATCAATTCCTTGATATCTCTTTCTGTTGCTTCATTATTGGTGTATAGAAATGCAACTGATTTCTGTACATTGATTTTATATCCTGTGACTTTGCTGAATTCATGTATCCATTCTAGCAATTTTTTGGTGGATCTTTTGGGTTTTCCATGTAAAGTACCCTGTCACCTGTGAAAAGTGAAAGTTTGTCTTCTTTGCCAATTTGGGTGCTTTTTATTTCATTTTGTTGAGGCTAAGACTTCCAACACTATGTTAAACAACAGTGTTGAGAGTGGACATCCCTGTCATGTTCCTTATCTCAGGGGGGAAAGCTTTCAGTTTTTCCCCATTGAGAATGCTATTAGCTGTGGGCATTTCATATACAGTTTTTATGATGTTAAGGTATGTTCCTTCTATCCCAGCTTTCTTGAGCGTTTTTAGTAAGAGAGGATGTTGTATTTTGTTAAATGCTTTCTCTGCATCTATTGACATGATCATATGGTTCTTATCCTTTTTTCTATTAATGTGATGTATCACATTGATTGATTTGTGAATATTGAACCAGCCCTGCAGCCCAGGAATGAATCTACTTGATCATGGTGAATAGTTCTTTTAGTATACTGTGGAATTCGATTTGCTAGTATCTTGTTGAGAATTTTTGTATCCATGTTCATCAGGGATATTGGCCTGTAGTTCTCCTTTTTAGTGGGGTCTCTGTCTGGTATGTGAATCAAGGTAATGCTGGCTTCATAGAATGAGTCTGGAAGCTTTCCTTCTGTTTCTATTTTTTGGAAAAGCTTGAGAAGAATAGGTATTGACTCTGCTTTAAATATCTGGTAGAATTCCCCTGGGAAGCCATCTGGCCCAGAACTCTTATTTGTTGGGTGATTTTTGATAACTGATTCAATTTCTTTGCTGGTTATGGGTCTGGTCAAATTTTCTATTTCTTCCCATTTGAGTTTTGGTAGTGTGTGGGTGTCTAGGAATTTGTCCATTTCTTCCAGATTGTCCAGTTTTTTGGCATATAATTTTTCATAGTATTCTCTAATAATTGTTAGTATTTCTGTGGTGTTGGTTGTGATCTTTCCCGTTTCATTCATGATTTTATCTATTTGGGTCCTCTCTCTTTTCTTTTGGGAGAAGTCTGGCTGGGGGTTATCAATTTTGTTTATTCTTTCAAAAAACTAGCTCTTAGATTCATTGATCTGTTCTACTGTGTGTTTTTTTTGGATTGTATACAGTTTATTTCTATCTTTATTATTTCCCTTCTGCTGCTGCCTTTGGGCTCTCTTTGATACTGCCTTTCTAGTTCCTTTAGGTGTGAGGTTATGTTATGTATTTGGGACCTTTCTTGCTTCTTGAGATAGGTCTGTCTTGCAATGTATCTTCCTCTTAGGACTGCCTTTGCTGCATCCCAAAGAGTTTGGACTGTTGTGTTTTCATTTTCATTTGCTTCCATATATTTTTAAAGTTCTTCTTTAATTGCCTCGTTGACCCATTCATTCTTTAGTAGGATGTCCATCAACCTCCATAGGTTTGGGAGCTTTCCCAATTTTTTCTTGTGGTTGATTTCAAGTTTCATAGCATTGTGATCATGGTATGATCTCAATCCTCTTATATTTGTTGAGGGATGTTTTGTGACCCAATATGTGATCTATTTTGGAGAAATTTCCATGTGCACTTGAGAAGAATGTGTATTCTGCTTCTTGTGGATGAAAAGTTCTGAGTATATCTGTTAAGTCCATCTGGTCCAATGTGTCATTCAGAGCTGTTGTTTCCTTACTGATTTTATGTCTAGATGATCTGTCATTATTATAAGTGGAGTATTAAACTCCCCTAAAATCATGGTCTTTTTATCTATACATTTATTTATGTTGATGACTCATTGATTTATATATTTGGAATATTCATGTTGGGGCATAAACATTTACAATTGTTAGCTCTTCTTGATGGATAGACCCCTTAATTATGATATAATGCCCTCTTCGTCTCTTATTACAGTCTTTGTTCTAAAATCCAGTTTGTCTGAGATAAGTATGGTTACTCTGGCTTTCCTTTGACTTCCAGTAGCATGATAGATGGTTCTCCATCTCCTCACTTTCAATCTGCAGGTGTCCTCAGGTGTAAAATGCGTCTCTGGCAGGCAGCATATATACGGATCTTGGTTTTTTATCCATTCTGATACCCTATGTCTTTTGATTGAGACACTTACTCCATTTACATTCAGAGTGATTATTAAAAGATATGGATTTAGGAGCTGCCCATGAGCGCAGGGAGAAGTAGGAGGAGGCAGCGGTGGTGGCACGTGAGGCTGGGTGCCCGTGGCTAGAAGCCCTGCTAGGCCCAAATTGGGGTCCTACCCCTATCCTTCATTCACTTATTCTGATTTCTTAAGTATCAGTATTCCTGAGCTGTCTTCTCTTCCCTCCACACCTCTCCTGTTCCCAGGCTCAGTGAGCAGCCATGTTATCCATCCACTCCAAGTCAGAAACCCAGTAGTCATCCCTGATTCCTCTCCCGTGCATCACATCTGACCCTCCTCCAAGTCCTGTGAATTCTCCGTCCTTAAACACACACGAATTTGGCACCCCCCACCCGTCCTTCGCCACTTCCTCTCCAATCTGTTAACAACGCCTAGCCCGGATGGGTACACTAACCGGTTCCATTGTGAGCGCTCTTGCTTCCCTCTAAGCCATTCCCCATAGAGACCCAATCAAACCACCACTCTGCTTTAAAGGCTAAAATGTATTCTGTGACCTCAGGACAACCCCCCCAAACCATATTGAGGCTTTCTAGATGCTTCAGCATCTGAGACCTATATACTTCAAAGGTGTCTTGAGTCCTAGTCTTCTATTTCTGTTCTCCATCCCCGAGTTACTTTCTCTACCCCACCTAGCTACCTTTTCCTTTTCCTGCCTTGTACGTGCTGTTTCCTCTGCCTGGTACCATCTTCCCCTTCCGCCTCTCTTGCATGTATTTGACTGATGCCTACTCATTCTTCTGGTCTCAGTGAAGATGCTTCTTTTCCCAAGAAGTCTTCCAGTAAAGGAGGGCAGGGATTGAATGTGTTCTTCACCTTGATACTCCATCCCTTGGTCTAGTGGCTGAAACACTAAGGGTTCAAGACATATTTGTTACATAATGTACCTTAGTAAAGTTCATTGAGGATTATATTTATTTTGTTACATTTTTCTGTATTTTCTAACTTAAAAATAAGCCTATATAATTCATATAATCGGGAAACACATTAAATGTTCAATATAAATAAACTAAAAGATACTATTAAAAATAAAATTCATAGTAAAATCAGAAATTTGTGCATCAAGTCTGTTACTAACAACAGTGAATTATATCGTCCCTACTTTATAAGACGACTTTTTTTTTAATTTTTTTTTTAACATGTATTTATTTTTGAGACAGAGAGAGACAGAGCATGAATGGGGGAGGGGCAGAGAGAGAGGGAGACACAGAATCGGAAGCAGGCTCCAGGCTCTGAGCCATCAGCCCAGAGCCCGACGCGGGGCTCGAACTCACGGACCGCGAGATCGTGACCTGAGCCGAAGTTGGATGCTCAACCGACTGAGCCACCCAGGCGCCCCTAATACAACTTTTAAAATACAATCCAGAAGTAACAAAAATATATTTTAGCAACTTCACTCCTTCAAAACCACATAGTTTTAGTAATACTTCACAAAATGCCAATCTTACTTTAATTCAAATTTACACCACTGAAGATGGCTCATGGCTTCAATTTAGCAATTGCATGAAGAAAAAGTTCATTCACAGAGCTATGTAGACTCAAAACAATTTTTACAGAGCAAAATTTCAGGATAGCTCTGGGATCCACACACATGTCCCCAAAATTTGAGACTGTGTCTTGCTGTCTAGCATAGTTTACTTCCATCTCAATCTGCTTCTCTTGAAAACAAGCTACCATTTTGGCCGGATAATTCAGACACATCCTCAGCTTTGTTCTTTAAAAGCTGCCACAAAAACTTAAAGCATAATTCATACTCATCAAGAGCTGTGGCTCTCTTCTGAAAGTGTAAAATAGATAAAGTTAGCAAGTAATGTTTTGTATTTCTTTGTGTTCATGTAAAAACACCTGTATTTTTGAAATGTGATCAGGTTCTTTACCATAAAATAGGTGATTCCATTGAGCTCCGGGCAGCTCCACACGAGAAGCTGAGTACAACTTGCAGTTAGCATCCACTCAACCTGCAGGTGCAGTGGGAATCTGAGCGCTTGCCCTCCCACTGACAACAATTTCTTGTAAAATTTCAAGATCAGTGTTCTGGTCGACTTGGCATCCTGGTAAGCAAGTCGCTCCTGTGTGGACCACTAAGAGTTACACTTCTTAGATCAGAGGAAATAGCCAGATAAATCTCTTTGAGTTTTCAGGACCTAGAGTTGAGCATATCACTGTATACAAATTAGCTAAGTATCCATACTCTGCCACTCTTTCTCAATATCCCATATTCTGTGACCAGTATGGACAGGTACAGGGGAGTATCGACAGTCTCGTGCTGCCTACCCAAAGGCATGTGCCGTACTCCCCCCCGCCCCCCATGATATAGGTCAGAATGGTGAGGCTGGAGGTGACCTGAATGGTTATCTAGGCCACTCCTCGTTTTAGAGATGAGGAAGTGGAGTTCCAGAAAGGAGAAGTGGTCTGTCCCACGGTCACTTGGTGTGTCTATGGCACACTTAGGCTTTCTGTCCTTGGTCCAGGGCTCTCACCCTGCAGCAGCTTACCCAGTTCAAATCCTGTGCAAGGTCCCAGAGAACAGGGTCCAAGGGTGTAGATTTTGCTAGTATCCCTAGCTCCCTGAACCTTGCCCACATGTAGGAATGAAAGACTTTTCATTATGGTGAAACTCTTATAAGAATTCCCCCCTCCCAATCTGTCTCTTCTGAGGCAAATTACACTTATTCAGCACTGACCATATGTCAGCAGAACTGTGAGTGCTCAACGCATTTGCTTCTCAGCCACAACCAAGCCATAGCTACTATCATGGTTCCCATTTTACAGATGAAAAAACTGAGGCATTCTGAGGAAACATAACTTGGCCAGGGTCACACAGGTAATTACAGGAGCCAAGACTCAAATCTAGACAGTTTAGAGCCAGAGTTCACCCCTAGGAGTCTGTTCTATCAAGGAAACAGCAGCCTAAAGAAAGGGGAATGAAGTTGCTTGTACTAATTGATTGATTGATTATGTGTGTGTGTGTGTGTGTGTGTGTGATTGACTTCTTTTGCTACACTATCACCATTCAAAGATCCATTCTCCCATCCTCTGTGTGTCCCTTCTTCCCCTCAGGAACTTCTTAGCAGACCCAACATGTGGGTCACCTACTGCACCTCACTGTCTAGGCCCCTGTCTCTGACCCTCCCACCCCACTCATTCCCATAGACTTGCTGTCCACTCACCTTTCAAAGCATAACCAGTTGTCTAGTTTATAAACTCCAATTTGACTTTAATAAATTAAATTCCAAGCCATCTCACACACACACACACACACACACACAGGATATGGATTTAATGTCATTGTGTTATCTGTAGGTTTTGTGCTCGTGGTGATGTCTCTGGTCCTTTGTAGTCTTTGTTGCTTTCCACTCACAGAGCCCCCTTTAGGATCTCCTGCAGGGCTGGCTCAGTGATCATGACTCCTTTAGTTTTTTTTTTTTTTTTTGTCTGGGAGAGCCTTTATTTCTCCCTCTATTCTGAATGACAGCCTTGCTGGATAAAGGATTCTTGGCTGCATATTTGTCCTATTCAGCATATTGAATATTTCCTGCCACTCCCTTCTGGCCTGCCGAGTTTCAGTGGACAGGTCTGCTACTACCCTTATGTGTCTATCCTTGTAGATTAAGGCCCATTTGTCCCTAGCTGCTTTCAGATTTCTCTCTTTATATTTTGCCAGTTTCACTATGATACGTTGTGGATTTTGATTTTGAAGGGAGTTCTCTGTGCCTCTCAGACTTGAATCCCTGTTTCCTTCCCCAGATTAAGAAAGATTTGGGAAAAGGGAAGCTCTCAGCTATAATTTGTTCAAATAAACCTTCTGTCCCTTTCTCTCTCTTCTTCTTCTAGAACACCTATGATATGGATATTATTCCATTTCATTGAATCACTTAGGTCTCTAATTCTCCCCTCATGGTCTAGTAATTTCCTTTCCCTCTTTTTTTTTTCAGCTTCATCATATTCTATAATTTTATCTTCTATTTTACCTATTCTCTCCACTGCTTCTTCCATCCTTGCTGTCACTGTATCTAGTTTATTTTGCACCTCATGTATAGCATTTTTTAACTCATCATGACTATTTCTTAGGTCTTTGATCTCTGCAGCAATAGACTCTGCTGTCTTCTATGCTTTTATCAAGCCCAGGTGTTAGTTTTATGGCTGTTGTTCTAAATTCTTATCCAGATATATTGTTTATATCTGTTGTGAGCAATTCTCTGACTGTCATTTCTTCCTGGAATCTCTTTTGAGAATTCTTCCATTTCATCATTTTGGCTAGGTTTCTGTCTTTTACATGTTTTAATAGTTTATGTGTCCTGCACCTGCTAGTACTACTATATTAAGAAGGGGTCATACCCTGTCCAGGGTGTGACACTTCAGGAAGTGTTTCTGGAGTGTGTTGTGTGCCCTCTGCTGTTGCATATTTGGCTGCTCTATCCCATTGGTCAGCCCTCTACAAAGCTTCTCCTTGCTCTTGGTAGTGGATTGTTTGGACCTTTCACCAGGTGTGCTTTGATTTATTCATTGAAGTAACCTTGGAAAAAAGGAACGGGCTGGGAACATGATCTCATACAAAGTTAAAAATGGAAGGGGTGAAAAAAAAAAAAAGATCAAGCAGAGAATCAAAGAAACTATGAGGCTTAATCCAGAGAGAGAAAGGAAAATAAAGGAGATATAGAAAAAGTGTAATAAGAATAGAGTAAAATGCCTGATTAAACAAACAAGAGAAAGAAAGAAAAAATATATATTTATAAATACACACATATGTATGTACTTAAGTATATGTAAGTATATGTATATACTTAAGAATTGACCAAAAAATCAAATCAGAAACTATAAGCCTGATCCCCCCAAAAAAAAAGGGTAGAAAGAAAAAGAGAGGAGAAAAAAAAAAACAAAAGGAAAGCAAAGAAAAGCAAAGAAAAGAAATGAAAAGAAAGAAGAAAAAAAAAAAAAGGAGAAACAGACTAACATACAAAACTACAGAACAGTTGTCTGTTGGTGCCTGGGACCCGTGGCTGTGCTGGTCTAGAGGAGAGGCAGTCTGGTTCGGTCAGTGTCAGTCCTGCTCCAGTAGATAAGTTACCAGGCACCAAGGGGCTGGGCTTGGTGTAAGTGGTCCCACCTCCACTGGGCTGCTGGCCTGTTCCCTCTGTTCCACCAAGCTATCTCCTTCCACCTGTGGAGATTTTTCTGTCACTCCACAGAATGATTTCCTGGGTGTTCCAAGGGTTCTGACCTCAATACAGATGTGTTTGAGGGATGAGGAAAATCTCAGTCCCCCCCACTTCTCTGCTATCTTAACTCCTCCCTCTGTTGAGTATTTTTATTATGAAGTAATGATAGATTTTGTCGAATGTTTTTTGGTACTTTATTCTATTAATATGATGTGTTACATTAATCGATTTTCAGGTGTTAAAACAAACGTACATTCTTGGGAAACATCCCTTTTAGTCACCGTGCATGGTCCATCAGATACGTTGCTGGAACAGGTTTGCCAGTCTTCTGTTGAGGGATTTTGTATCTATATTCATATATAATATTGATCTATAATTTTCTTTTCTTGTGATGTCTTTGTCTGTTTTTAGTATCAGGGTAACCCTGGCTTCAGAATTTATTGTGAAATGTTACCTCTTCTCTCTTTTTGAGAGTTTTTGAAAGATTGTTGTTAATGTGTCTTTAACATTTGATAGAATTCACCAATGAAGCCTTTAGGGACTAAGGTTTTCTTTGCGGGAAGTATTTTGATTACTGATTCTATCTCTTTGCTTTTCATAGATATTCTCATATCTTCTATTTATGCTTGAGTAAGTTAAGTCATTCTTGTCTTTCTAGGAAATCATCAATTTTATCTAAATTATCTAATTTATTAGTATACAGTTATTTATGATATCCCATAAAATCTTTTTTTATTACTGTAAGGTTGGTTGTAATGTCTACTTTTGCACTTATTTTTTTAATTTTTGAGAAAGAGAGAGCACATGAGCAGGGGAGTGGCAAAGGGAGAGGGAGAGAGAGAATCCTAAACAGGTTCCATGCCCAGCACAGAGCCAGATAGGGGACCGTGTCTCATGACTGTGAGAGCATGACCTGAGCCAAAATCAGAAGTTCAATGCTTAACTGACTGAGCCACCCAGTAGCCCCTTTTTCACTTTTAATTTCAGTTATTTGAGTATTCTCTCCCTCCAATCCCCTGGTTTGTCTGTTGTCTATTTTATTGATCTTTAAAAAACAAACTCTATTTTACTTTTACTAATTATTCTCTATTGCTTTTCTAGTCTTCATTTTTATTAATTTCCACTCTAATCTTTATTATTGCCTTCTTTTTTCTAGCTTTGGGTATAGTTTGTTCTCTCTCTCTCTCTTTTTTTTTTTTTTTTTTTTAGCTCCTGGAGGTAGAATTTTAGTTACTGATTTGAGATCTTTCTCATTTCTATTGTGACCATGTAGTGTAATAAAATTCCCTCTCAGCACAGCTTTAGCTACATCCCACAAGTTTTGGTATGTCTATAGTCATTTTCATTCATCTAAAATAATTGTTTAATTTCCCTGGTGATTTCTTTTTAGAGTCATTTTATTTAATAGTCTTATTTAATGTTCACATATTTGTGAACTTCCCAAATTTCTTTCTGTCATTGATTTCTAATTGCATTCCGTTTTCATCACAGAACATATTTTGTGTGATTTAAATTCCTTCAAAAATATTAAGGTTTGTACTGTAGCCTAGCAGATGAGCTATCCTGGAGAATATTCCATGCACACTTGAGAAGAATGTGTGTTCTACTCTCATTGGGTAGGGTGTTTTATAGTTAGAACTTACAGTTTATTTTTAGGGGTTTTCAAACCTTCTATTTTCTTATTGATCTCCTGCCTACTTCTCCTACCCATTCCTGAAGTGATGTATTGAAGTCTCCAACAATTATTGTTGAATTTTCTGTTTCTCCTTTTAATTCTGTCAATGGTTGCTTTCACATATTTTGGGGCTCTGTTATTAAGTCTATATATGTTTATCATTGTCATATATTCCTTCCTAATGGATTGACTCTTTTATCATTATAAAATGTCCCTCTTTATCTGTAATGACATTTTTGTTGTTGTTGTTTTAAAGTCTCTCTTATATTCATACAGCCACTCAGCTTATGATTGCTATTAGCATGAAATTTTTTTTCCATCCTTTCACTTTCGACAATTTGTGTCTTGAATCTAAATTTTGTCTCTTGTTGACAACATTAGGGTTGGGTCATATTTTTATGTCCAGTGTATCTCTGCCTTTTGATTGGATTGTTAAATCCACCCACATTTGTTGTTTTTATTGATATAGCTGGATTTACATCTGCCATTTTGCTTTTTTGTTTTCTATATGTCTCATGTCTTTCTTGTTCCTCTGTTACTCATTTGCATTGAATGAATATTTTCTATTAGAACATTTTAATTTCTTCAATGATTTATTATATCTTTTCTAGCTATTTTATTATTGCCTTCATTAATTGATCTAGGGCTTAGCATATATATTTTATTATAATCTACTTCAGATGCATATAATTTTGATTCCAGTGAGACATAGAAACCTTACCCCTATATACTTCTATTCCATTTCCTCCTCTTTTGTACTATTATCATTATCTATATTACCTCTATATATGTTACAACTCAAAAATACACTGTTATAATCATTATATATTTTTGTATCCACTAAAGAAGCTAAGAAAACAGAGAAAGTATGTATTTATAGAGCATGTTATACTTTCTTTTTAAATATTTTATGTTCTTTAAATATTTTATGTTCCTGTGGATTCAAATTTACCACCTGGTGTCCTTTTTGTTGTTGTTGTTGTTGTTGTTGTTTTTCATTTTCCCAATACGGCTTTCCTACCACCTACCTCCTTTGTAATGTTATTGTCAAATATAATACATTTCAATATGTTATAAGCACAACAGTTGAATTACATACATATTTATTAAATTACTTTATTTTGTTTTTACCTTTTTAAAATTTAAATTCAAGTTAGTTAACATACAATGTAGTCTTGGCTTTATGAATAGAATTCAGTGATTCATCTCTTAACATACGACATGCAGTGCTTATCCTGAAAAGTGCCCCCCCTTAATGCTCCTCACCCATTTAACCCATTTCCCCACCCATCTCCCCTCCAGCATCCCTCAGTCTGTTCTCTGTATTTAAGAGACTCTTATGATGCCTCCCTCCCTGTTTTATCTTAAGAACTCTCTATTCTAAGGAAAAAACTCTGAGCCATTGCTCTAGGCACTGAGCAGGAGCCACAGCCACAGCCTTCCTGGCTTAGAATGCGAAGGCGACTAGGGCCCCAGAATTCTTGGCCTACCACACCTGGGGTAGAATCTCCATCCCATAACTGGGAGCTGGGTGGAAGAAGGGAGACCCGGACCTCGTGGTGATACTTAGAATGTAGCCTCTGAAATTTAGAGTTGAAAGAGATGAGAGATGCTGGTAGCCTTCCCCTCCTGGTGAGATGCTGCAGCCCTTAATAGACAGCTCAGGGCAGAGGCTACTCTGTCTTTATCACACCTAAAGTGGAGCTTTCTTAAAACTGAGCTGGGTGGTAGGAGAGGTAGGAAAAGAGTGGGTCATGACTCAAGGGTCATTAGACTCTTGCTTTTCTTAGTTTTGTAGTTTTTCTTGATTAAATGTTTCTTCACTTGCTGTATGACCTCACCTCAATTTCCATAGTAAATTGGGGGTTTTTTTAATGCAATTTTCATCAGGTGCATTTGTTTCTCTTAGGAGTGGGACCACAGAGGTCCTCACATCGCAATTCCAGAAGTAGAACTCACAATGGGAATTTGTGTCTACAGTTTTGTGGAAAGAGGAAGAAGCTGTGTCTGATACACACAACAGAATTTTCTTAAAAACCTCTTCAAAATTTTTTCTTGTTTTCATGATTTCTCTATTCCTGGAGTCATCTACCATAATTCTCTTTTCTCTTCTTTCTTTGGCTCCTGTCTTTCACTATACCCTGCTTTGCTATTTCCCTTTCATTTTCACGGCCTCCTCCCATTACTACTGCCTTCACACCTTACCCCATGCAATCATCTCTTTGGGTTCTCTCATCATCCTTGTATTATATGTGTACACATGTCTCTGTGACAGATACAACATCCCAGTCAGTGAAACAAAGACTTCTGTTTGCAATACAGTCTTCTTGACAGCTTCAAGAATGGGTAGAGGGGAAAGGCAATGTAACATTCCTTCCTATCATGCTACTTTACATTTTAACTTGAGATCTTTAAATTTCATAGATGCCATTTTCACTAGCTATGGTTGATAGGATGCCATAACCAAGGAGATTGTTAATGCCTTTAAGGAACTAATAAATGTTTGAGGCCTATACTCTCCCAATCTGTATGGTAAACTCAAATCAACTTAAATGAATAAATATCTGCGGAGCCCTTTAAACCAGTGTGGTCCCTAGACTACCAGTAGAAGCATTACTTGGAAGCTTGTTAGAAATCCAATTTGTAGATCTCATCCCAGACCTAATGAAGCAGGAATCATCATTATTGGGGCACCTGGGTGGCTCAGTCGTCTGAGCCTCTGACTTTGGCTCACGTCATGATCTCATGGTTCATGATTTTGAGCCCCGGTGTCAGGCTCTGTGCTGACAGCTCAGAGCCTGGAATCTGCTTCGGATTCTGTGTCTGCCTCTCTGCCCCTTCCCATGCTCTGTCTTTCTCTCTCTCTCATAAAAAAATTTTTTTTAATTAAGAAGAAATCATCGTTATTAAAATCTGAATTTTAACATCCTCTTCTAGTGATTCTAATGCACACTAAAGATGGAGAACCACTGCTCTAATCTAGGAGAAAAGAATCATGCTAGAAGCTAGGGAATGCAATATTGAGTGTGACTCAATTTGTCCTCTAGAAAGAGACATGGTCTATTAGGGAAGATAAACATGCACATAAATTATTAAAATATAGTATAATATATGCAATATTACAATGATATATAAAGTACAGAACTATAGAGAGAAAAGAAAGTTAAATTTATCAGTGAGGGAATCGCTGAGCATATTTTATTACTGACTAGGTTGTTACTAGCACAAAGGCTAAGTAGTTGCCTCTCTGGGAGTTAATTTCCCCATCTATAAGATGGAAATAATAATAATACCTATTTTGAGGAATTATGCTGGTAAAATTAAATTATGGAAGTAAAAGTTTCTAGCATAAACTCCTTGGCTCAAAGGAGTAACAGTTTTCCCATAACCCTTTCTGTCTAAACCTCCTCGGTACATAGAAGGTTTATGGATATGTAATAGGATTTCAGAATGCTGAACCCCCAAACTTTACAGAAATAACCATTCTCTTCCCAAATCTAGTTTCCATCCATCTGCTTTATTGGCCGATGAACACTACCAATTAGAATTAAACTCACCATTTATGCTTCCCAGACTCATTGGGAAGTTCCAGATGAATTTTGTTCAACATTTGCACATATATTGGCAGTCAAATTTATCTGGGAAAACAAAACCTCACTATTAGTAGTCACTGCCATGTCCTACCTTCAAGCACTTACCAAAATCAGGTCTCCCCCTAAAAGGAAAAAATACAATACTCATCATTCACTGAACAATAATTGAGTCCTACTATATTCCAGGGAAGAAAGGTGCTGGAGATACAGGGATAGAAAAGACAAACACTGCTGGATCCTCATGAAGCCAATAATCCAACAGAGACTTAGCATCAAGCTATTTCGGAAGTACAGAACTGACTGCTTATGAAACCAATTTTTTTTTCAAGAACAGAGATCAAGCTCATGTTTATGTGGTGGTATCTTCAAGTCCTGAACAAAGCTTGTAAGATATGTGAGAAATGGACTACAGCATGAAAGGTAGACCGCAACTTTTACTTCAAATGACGTCTCAAATTTTTCTAAGATTCAGAGATGAAGAACATATACTGTCTCCCACCACGAGGTTTGTAGTTAGTGGTCAGACAAGTAAATAACAAACACAGCATACCTAGCAGTGCCTGTCACAAAGCAGGATATTCAATAATGGAAACAAATACTATTACTGCTTACTTAGTATAGAAAGGTGCTTGAGGAATCCAATGTAGGCCCTGCTTCATGCGCATGCCATATGAAACATCATCAAACATTAGCCAGAGGGACAATTCATTAGTTCTAATAACATTTGTTGAGCTCAGACTACGTAAGTGTTGGGAGACACAAGGGTGAGAAAAGACATACGTGTCTCTGATCTTGTAGAGCTCAAGGTCTATTTGTTGATCATGGTAAATGAGGACACAGTAAATTGTAAATGAAGACAAAAAAACAAAACAAAACAAAACAGGAGCAGGCCTGGCATTCAGTGGGAACACTGAGGTACAGCTGCGTATCTGGCCAGAATTCGTTCCAGTCAATGCTTAGGTCGTGACTTTTAGAAATCACTTCTTACCAAATCGAAACTCTTTAACTCAAACTATCTACTGCAAAATAGATAAATAACACCACTGGCGTGGGTGACCTGCAAATAGAGTGTTTTTCATGTTTGATTACTATTATTGGATATAAGATGACTTCTGAACTGGGTGGTCAGTGGGAGCCCATTGCTGGACACAGGGTGTGATGGAAAGGCAGAGCCATGTCCGCTGAAGCTGTGCCCACGCTGATAACCCCCTTGGCAAGACTAAGGTTCCAGGCACTTCTGCCGCATTCGAGAGAGTCTGCTTCCTGAAGTGTGTACTTTAATCTAGCTCCAAGAAATGCTTTTCAAAAAGGAGTCCTCGACCAAAATTAAAGAAAAGCTTCATATGTAAGACAGCACGTGAAGTCCCTGAGAAGTCTTGTGATTAAAAAGAAATCTGCATGGGGCGCCTGGGTGGCTCGGTCAGTTAAGCGTCCGACTTCAGCTCAGGTCACGATCTCGCGGTCTGTGAGTTCGAGCCCCGCATCGGGCTCTGGGCTGATGGCTCAGAGCCCAGAGCCTGCTTCCGATTCTGTGTCCCTCTCTCTCTGCCCTTCCCCCGTTCATACTCTGTCTCTTTCTGTCTCAAAAATAAATAAACGTTAAAAAATTAAAAAAAAAAAGAAAGAAATCTGCTTGATGGGGCTCCTGCGTGGCTCAGTTGGTTGAGTGTCTCTCTTGATTTCAGCTCAAGACAAGATCTCACATTTTGGGATATCGAGCCCCATGTGGGGCTCTGTGCTGAGGGTGGAGCCTGCTTGGGATTCTCTCTCTGCCCCTCCCCAGTTCACACGTGCTCTCTCTCTCTCTCTCGCTCTCTCTCTTAAATAAATAAATAAACTTAAAAAAAATCTGTTTGATGTGTAATCCAGGCCTCCCCACATTAATTTCACCATAGAACCTTTTTTTCCAAAACATACATACAAATATCTGGAAAAAATTTTACTCTAGGAAAGATAGTTTTGAAAATTCTGGTTTAACTTATTTAACACCTGCTCTGCTAGGTGTTTCATTTTTTAACTGTCAACATAGAAAATTTATAAATGTATTGAGTTGCTCTGAGTCCATTTTGACCAGTTAGGTAACCTGCTAAACTGACAAGCAAAATTCTATTTTGTTTTTTAATAGAGAAAACAATTGAGATGAGAGCAGTAACAGTGGCTCTTGACCCACAATGGCTCTACCTTGGTCCATATCAAGGCCTGATGAGGATTCATCCTGCAAGCATATTACGCACAGTTCATTTTTATACCTTCGTTTCATATTGATTTTCCTTGTGTTTTTCTCTGCTTTGGCAATCCTAGACGCATTTCTAATTTTCCAAGATTGCCTGCAGAGAAGTCCCATCCCCAGAGATTGTTTTTTATTAGTCTCTTAAGCAAGTTATACAATTCAAATCACCTCTCCCTGTCCACCCATCTGCTTGTTTTTGCTTTTCTTCCTCTCTGCTGGATTCGGTGTAGAAATCCTCTCTGCCTCCTCTCTCCCCTCCCTGTCCACTGCCCTAAACTCTCCCCCACCGTTCTGTCTATCCTCTCTGTCAGGGTCCAGGGGCCCCTTCTGTTCAGATGGCTCTGGGCCCACCTGTACCGGCCCCATCTGTCAGCAAAGCAGCCCCAGCATCCCACAAACCTGGTGGAGGAAATTCTCCTCTGAAGAATTGACGTCACTAGGTGTTCTCCTGAGAGTTGTGCCCTGAAAAATTAGCTACGCTGAGGAAGAATAAAGGGCATTTCAGCATGGAATAGAGGCATTCATTCCATTGGCATCAATAAAATCCTTCTCCCGCACAGAACCACATTTGTCTTCCGTTTCAAACATTATTTAACATCAACCAGAAAATTAAAGGAAAATGGGAATTGGAAAAGACAGTATCTGCAGGCTAACTAGAAAGTTTAAAATATTTACATTTTAATGCATACAAAGATAAAGAGGATAAAATCTGTTTTCTGACCCTAACATGACCAAACATATTTGCGAGATTATTGCCTCTCTTTCATGCGATTCAAGTAATGCAGAATTTTTTTTTTTTTTTTTTGGAAGAAGACATTCAGTTTTAGTTCCTTGGCACTACTTGTAAAGAAGTCAAGGAATCATATCCCAGAGGAAGTATTTCCTTGAAAGAAAAGTCTATTTCTAATATTTAAAGTCCCCGGCCTTCTATAAAATATATACAGTGGGAAAGAGAGAAGTTCTACAGTTGAAGAACACTAAGGCTTGGCTATCATTTGCTGTCTGAAATTTGATTCATATTTAACCCAGATCTGTGTGTTGATTTAGAGCCTAAAATGCCAAGAGGAGAACAGAATGGTCACAGCCAGCCCTTGTAGAGAGTATTTTGTGCCAGGACTGAACAAGTTCTAAAAAATGTTGATGGCACCTGAAAATCATACATTAGAACCCCTTGATGTAGAAGCCGGCCTCTTGGTTCTGATGTTCCCTTGCCCGTTTTCCTGCATGTGAGCGAGGCGCCACGGCGACCCTGTTTATCTGGCCCCTGCACAACATTGTCAAGACACATTTCCATTTTCCAAGTGACTGCTGCCACTGGGCCGCAGTCTGTGCTCATTTCTCGAGTAGCTAAACCCTTTGACACTGTGGTTTTTAATTAAAATTACATTAAAGTTAATCAACCAGAAAGAGGCTGCTGTAGAAGGCAGGTTTGATTGCAACCTGCAAAGGGCACGGAGGCTGCCAACTTGCTAAAGATGTGCCTGCAGATGCCAATCTGCCTGCACAAGCCCCACGGTTACAGAGCTGCTGAGGAGAGGTCAGTGCTGCTTGCATTTTCCCTGGGACCATCAAAACAACGACAACAACAAAAAATCGCAATGGCAGTAGCGTGCCGTAAAGTTAACAAGCAAACGGCCCCTCCAACGTGCACCATCCCTGCATTTCTGCTGCTGCCCCAAACCTCTGGGCATGTTAAAATTGTCACATCCCAACTGTTTCATCGGCAGACGCAGTTAGGCTCAACCGGGAACCATCAGGCCCGTTGTTTGGGGACGCTATGGACACTCTTAGACAATCCTGTTTCCTACAGGATGGGGTTCTGGCAGATGGCGCTGAGTTTGGTGTTGCTTTGTTTTGAAAGGGACAGAGGTGATCCTTGAAAGCTTCAGGGTTTCTTGTTCTTCTCCAGGTTCTTTGCAAAAGAGCTTCATCAGACAAGGACTACAGACAGCAGGACTCCAGTCTGTCTCTTCACGCGTTCTGAACCAAGATACTATCAAATGAAACTTCACGTCTAAGAATTATTAGGTACTTCACAATAAGTAAGTCTTGCAGTGGTGTTGAGTCTAGAATTTAAACTTTCTGAGGGCGTCTGGGTGGCTAAGTCAGTTAAGCGGCTGACTTCGGCTCAGACCATGATCTCACAGTTGGTGAATTCGATCCCGGCTTTGGACTCTTTGCTGATATGACAGCTCAGAGCCTGGAGCCTGCTTCAAATTCTGTGTCTCCCTTTCTCTCTGCCCCTCCCCAGCTCGCACTCTGTCTCTGTCAAAAATAAATAAATGTTAAAATTTGAATTTTCTGTGCAGTTCTTGTATGATTAACATATTTAATAAGCTAGGCCTTAACAAAGTACCTAACACTGGTAAGAGGTTGACTGGTGTTGGAGAGTCGAAAGAATGAAGAAAAGAGTGCATTGTTTATCACAACTAATTCTATGTGGGTTTTTTTTTTTCCCCCAAAAGCTATAAAATCACCATTAGTACAAAAAGCCAGGTGTCCTTTTATCCTGAGTGCCAACTCTGATCTATTGGTAATTGCTGCCTAAATCACTGTGTTGAGAAAGATTCTGAGGCCGTGGCCAAGTAATCGAGCAGCAAAAGCGATCTTGGTCGAGGGCTCCAAATGCTATCCCTGTTCTGAGGCTCGGGAAGTTAATATTAAGATTATGTCAGAATTTTGTAGTTGCTTGGAAGTAAGCTGGCAAAACCTCTTGGGATGATATACAAGTGAAGAATGAACTTTGAAGAGGAAAATTAGCTAACTCTACTTAGTTTCAAACTCGTTAAAAGCTGGCAAACATTTTGTTTCGTCTATCCCTGAGTGGCTTCTTGAGTCCACAGCTGATTGTGATCAAGCCATTGGTCCTGTAATTGACATTCTTGTCTACGCATATTCATGTCATATACAGGGTTTGCCAGAGCGCTCTGCTCAGTAGCAAGTTTCTTGAGGCAAGCGAGCCCCAGGAGCCATGCACATCCTAGCTGTGAACATGAATGACTGCAAAGTGTCTCCCTATAAAAAGCTGTTAGAGAAATAGAATTTTGGTCCTTGAAAAAGTGAATTCCTTTTTCCTTAATGAGATCTAAAGGGAAGTCTGCTAGGGAGGGAACATGTTCTTGAAATCTTATTTCTTTACTAATAAAAGGAGAAAAACCCCTGCAAGGAGGTTTTTTCTTTTTCTTTTTTTTTTTTTTTTTTTTTTTTTTTGCCTCTCTGACCAGCTTACTATTTCTAAACTTTGAATGTAGCAATGATGATTGGAGCCACAGCAGCTATCTTGTGATCATGAGGTATGAGCACCAAGATCCCCCCACCCCCCCCCCCCCAATTCCAAGGATGGTAAAACAGAAGGATGGAAAAGAACTTGGTACTTTGAAGACGTTTTTAAACTGCTTCCCTAAAACTGGAACCTCTAGGTTTCTTGTTATGTGGAACAATTAAATGTCATAGTATTTAAATCATTGTTAGTTTGGGAATCTTTTACTCACAGCTAACAGCATTCCAATTAAGATAGATGTTGCTTTCCAACATAGAAAATGAAGTCCTCCAATCCCATAGTGTCTTTCATTCCTCCCACTTTAATATTCTACTCATGCTACATCTTTGTGTTCACAGTACATAAAAAATTAAAAAAAAAATCTGTGTATTCCTCATAGAAATCCCTACTAGAAGAAACATATCAATGGTTAGCTTTTCTTGCCTGAGCAGGTTTTTCGACTAATATCTCTCTATAGGCCTCTGGCAGATCTTCACAAAGCTTTCCCTAGTCAATACTTGGGTGTTTTCTCTCCTAGCTTTAAATCAAACAGAGGTTTTCTTGTTCACTAGAATGCAATTTACCCATGAGAAGGTGAACACTGATACGATGCCTCTACATGGATGAACTCACCAGACCATTCCCTGGATTTTGAGAAAAGGCAATAAAGAGGCTAAGGATATAGGCTTATTAGTTGGCCTGGCAAAGATTTATGAAGGAGAAGAGAAAGATGGGGCTGACGCTGCCCCCCCACCCCCACCCCCGGCAACCTGTTCTAGAAAGTTCTTGCATCCTGCTCCTACTCACATATGCTAGCCATAAGAATCATCTGGAAAGCTAGAAAATTTTGTCACCTAACCTGACAGACTAAATTTTAAAATATCCACTTCTATGCTTTTCACAAGAGACATCCCTAGGGGATAAAGACAGAAAAACTGAAAATGAAAGAATGGAAAAAGATACACTGGACAGATACTAAGCACAGGAGAGCTGAAATAGATATGAGACAGGATGTTAAACTAAAAATTCAATCAGAGTATCCAGATAGGATACATATCAATACCCTAGTGAGCATCTAGAAGGCGACTGCACTCTCTCTGACGATTGGGAACAAAGGCGTTTGCTCCAAAATATGTTAGAGCGAAAATGTTTGCTTTGAAATGGTCCTTTCCATGCTTTGACCCTGGAGGAGGTGTGAAACTCCAGTTAGCCAGTTGAGAAGGGGAGAAAGGAAACAGAGAAACGATATTCTCTCTTCCCTAAAGGCAGCTGTCCTATCTGCAACTGGTTCTAGGTATTGATGGAGAGGTTGAGGAAGCAAGAAGAACTCGTTTTTGGTGAAAATAGAAAAGACGATCAAAGTACTGATGAGGACTGTAAAATAAAGTACAGCACAACGTAAAAAACAAAACAAAAAAACAACAACAAAAAAACCCCATCATGACATTATGCAGTCCAAAGTATTGAATGGCATAAAATATAAGGTTGCATTACCGGATGGAATGTTGCTGATAGGACTAGGGAGAGCCTGAGCAGCTAACCCGTTAAAAGCTCTGGGGGTTTGGGAACCACTTGCCAATTGCATCACATCTGAATTTGTTCTACTGCATAGCATTTGTGGGTTGTCACAGCTTGGATTCTCTGGAAAGCAGATGCTAAGACAAGAGCGTGGGGTACAGGATGTTTATTTGTTACAACCAGTACATGACTAGCAAGGCGCTCTGGCTGGCCGTGTCATCTCGTGTTGGGCTGCAACGGTTGGGCCTGTGTTGCCTTGCCTTTCTCAGCCACAGAATGCAGAATGCCCCAAAAAGGGTGTGAGCTCACGCAGGACAGCACTCTACAGCTGACGCCTACCTTCCGTGAGCCACCAGCTGGAGACAAAATTGTAAATACATAGTGGCAGTCGTTCCATGTAACTCTGACTATCTCCTTTCTTTATTGGGAGAGACCAGACAGCCCAAATTAATGGTCACATATCATGTTTCCGAGACCCTATTAAATCTGCTGTAGCAAAGAGAGTACCACGTCTAGCATGATGGCTATAGTTAGTGCTAAGCTTGATGGTCCCAAAAAGCATCTTTAGAATCCTAAACCCAGTGATTAAAAAGTACACATCGCAGACATAAAACTGTTAGAACCAGAACCTGTTAGAACTAATAAATGAATTTACTAAAGTTGCAGGATACACAATCAACATACAGAAATTCTCTGCATTTCTATAAAGTAATAACAAACCATGAGAAAGAGAAATTAAGAAAATTCACCCATTTACAATTGCATCAAAGGGAAGAAAACACCCAGGAATAAATTTAACCAAGGATGTGAAAGATCTATACACTGAAAATTATGAGACAATGATAAAAGAAATTGAAGATAAGACAAATAGATAGTCTATGCTCATGGATTGAAAGAAATAATATTGTTAAAATTCCACAGTACCCAAAGCAAGGCACAGATTCAATGCAAACCTTATCAAAATTCCAATGGCTTTTTTTCACAGAAATAAAACAGTTGTATGGAATCACAAAAGAGCCCAAATAGTGAAAGCAATCTTGAGAAAGAACAAAGCTGGAAGCACCTTGTTTTCTGATTTCAAACTACGTCATAAAGCTTTGGTAATCAAAACAGTATGGTATTGGCATTAAAAACACACACGTAGATCAAAGCAACAGAATAGAGAGCCCAGAAGTAAACTCACATATATGATTAATTTATTTACAACAAACGAGCCAGGGATATATGGTGGGGAAAGGACAGTCTCTTCAATTACCGGACAACTGGACAGCCACACGCAAAAGAATAAAACTGAGCAACTATCTTATACACCATACACAAAAATTAACTCAAAATGGATTAAAGACTTGAATGTAAGACCTGAAACCATAAAATTCCTAGAAGAAAACGTAGGAGGTAAGCTTCTTGACATCAGTTTGGCAACGAGTTTTTGGATTTGACACCAAATCTAAAAGAACAAAGGCAAAAATAAACCAATGAGACTACATCAAACTAAAAACCTTCTGCACAGCAAAGCAAACTATCAACAAAACAAGGCAATCAACTAAATGGGAGAAAAGAATTACAAACCCTGGATGTGATAAGCAATTAATACTCAGATAATATAAAGAACACATATATTCGGATGGCAAAAAAAATCTCCCAAACAATCCAATTTAAAAATGGGCAGAGGATCGGAATAGATATTTTCCCAAAGAAGATATGCAGGTACATAAAGAGATGTTCAACGTCACTAACTGTCAGGGAATGGCCAATCAAAACCATAATGAGACATCACCTTATCCCTGTTAGAATGGCCGTTATCAAAAAGACAAGACAGAAATGCTGGTGTGGATGTGGAGAAAAGGGAACCCCTCCTCGTACACTACCACTACGGAAAACAGTATGGCGTTCCTTCAAAAAAATGTAAAATAGAACTACCATAAAAACAAAACAAAACAAAACAGAAAACTACCATATGATCCAGCAAGTCGACTTCTGGGTATTTGTCTGAAGAAAATAAAAACACTGACTCAAAAAGATATATGTACCCTTAATGTTCATTGCAGAATTGTTGATAGCAGCCAACATATGGAAAAAACCTAAGTGTCCATTAATAAATGACCAGATAAAGAAAATGTGGCATGTGTGTGTATAAATACCATACTTATGTATATATAATGTTTATGTGTATATATATTTATGTATATGTAATATTTATGTGTATATATATATATATATATGTATATAGATAAATACCGTATTTTTTACCTGTGTGTAAAATCTAAAAAAACCAAAAATGAAAAACAAAAATGAGCTCATAGATACAGAGAAGAGAATGTTGGTTGCCAGAAGCAGGGGGTGCTGGGGTGGGAGGGGTAAGTAAAATGGGTAAAGGAAGTCAAAAGGTATACGTTGCCATCTATAAAACAAATAAGTCCTGGGGCGCCTGGGTGGCTTGGTTGGTTAAGCATCCGACTTCGGCTCAGGTCATGATCTCACGGTCTGTGAGTTCGAGTCCCGCGTCGGGCTCTGGGCTGATGGCTCAGAGCCTGGAGCCTGTTTCGGATTCTGTGTCTCCCTCTCTCTCTGCCCCTCCCCCGTTCATGCTCTGTCTCTCTCTGTCTCAAAAATAAATAAATGTTAAAAAAAAATTTAAAACAAACAAACAAACAAACAAACAAACAAAAAACCACATAAGTCCTGGGATATAATGTACAGTGTGGAGACTATAGGTAATAACACTGTACTGCATAGTTAAAAGTTGCTAAGAGAGTCAATCTTAAAACTTTTCATCACAAGAAAAACATTCTGTAACTTTGTGTGGTGACAGATGTTCGCAAGATTTATTGTGGTGATTATTTAGCAATATATACAAATATTGAATCGTTATGTTTTACAGCTGAAACTACTATAATGTGTGCCAATTATACCTTGGTGGAAAAAACACACATCACAGATAGAAAATTCATGAAAATTCATCACATGCGTGTCTATAAAGTGAGTCTCAACATTTTCTGACACCAGGTCCCCTACAAGTCATGTTCTCCAACCACAATGCTTAAAGAGGTAAAAAGTGAGAAGTCATTTTTTTTTAATCTAAGAAGTCAACGTATTTGCAAAATGAATAATACGTTCTAAGTAAGTAATGACTCAAAGAAGAAACCAGAGTGGAAATTAGACGGGCCATTATGGACCATCCTAAACCAATGCTCTCATTATTAAAAATGAGGAAACCGAGAGTCAGAGCAGTTACGTAGTTTGCTCAGAGTTGCACTGCATGTTGGTAACAAGGAAGGGAGCAGCAGAATGTAGTTCAAAGCACAAGGATCTAGGTCACAGGCTGTGGGGCCAGACGTGTTCTAATTCTCCTGGACTGAAGTCGACGAAGACGCGCATAGGCAAGACACGTCAGATGGTCATAAGGCTGGAAGGAGCCTGCACCCACCATACTCATGGGAACCACAAGGACCGAAGAACAGGACAAAACAGAGCAGCCGCAAGTCTGGCGGCACCAAAACCAGCCCCGTCTGAGGCTCTGAGGACACGAGTCGTGGCAGCTGCCTCCATGTTGGCCCTTCAGGAAATCTTGACACGAAACCTTCCTGTAGAATTTGTAGGGAGAATTTTTCCCAAGTTTTAATATTTACAGAAATGCAAACTTCTTAAGCCAAAGAAATGTCTCTCACGTAGCACCAGGTGTAGTGTGTTCAGTATGAAAATATACTTATTTGTGGGGCATCTGGCTGGTTCAGTCAGTGGAGAGTGTAATTCTTGATCTCAGGGTTGTGAGTTTGAGCCCCACGTTGGGTGTAGAGATTACTTAAAAATAAAATCTTTTAAAGAAAGAATATATGTATATATACATATATATGTGTGTGTGTGTGTGTGTGTGTGTGTGTATATATATATGGAAATCGTTGTTTACTGAGTTTACAACTGTAAACTTTTTTTACTGAGTAAACAACTGAGTAAACTCAGTAAACAACGATTTCCAGAGCCCCTACTATGGGCTAGAAATGATGTTAGGCACATAGAACTCAATACAAGTTGCTTGATGAGCATTGCCTTCCAGGAATCTTTGCAGCCGTCTGAACAAAGATAACATTAAGAGCTATGTTAGTTATCTGCTGCCATTATAATACTGAGTAACGAGTAACCGCCACCCTCAGTGGCATGTAAGAATAAACACTTACTCTATTCACAAATCCATGGGCTGGCCGAATGCTTCTGGTACTCTGCTCAGGGTTCAGCTGATCACAGAGGCGCTTGCTTATGTGTCTGCAGTTAGCTGGCTGGTGGGCAGTTCCAGGCTGTCCTTGAGTGGGAGGAATCTGATCACTGACCAGCAGACCAGTGTAGGCTATTCGCATGGTGAGGGGTCCACGATAGAGCAGAAGTCCATAAGTCCGAGGCTTGGTTTCGCAGGGTTCTGTTGGCCAAAACAAGTTCATCCCAGCTTCAAGGGGTGGGGAAATAGAATCCACCCTTTAAATGAAAGGAAGTGCAAAGTCACAGAGCAAAGAGCAGGTTTAAATACAATGGAAACATTTTCACAATCAACCTACCCCAAGGGCTAAATTGACTCCTGGGCAGAAGCTAAAATGCGGATGGATTAGAAACTAAAATGGAGGTGTGTCTTCTTAGAAGAGACATAGTCCTTTCAAAAGCCGCGTGTGGTTTTTCTCTTTAAAGGAATCCAGACCTTCAAACAAGGGTTGGATACAAAAGATGAAGTTGATGTATGAAATAATCATCGATGAAGGATATATAAAAACAACTGCTGAGGCTACATGAGCTAGAACAAATCTAACTTTACTTTTTTTGAGTTTCTTTCTCTTCAGAAAGAGAGGGAGAATGCACAAGAGTGGCAGAGAGAGGGGGACAGAGAGAATCCCAACCACACTTCACTCTGTCAGCGCACAGCCTGATGGAGAGTTCAATCCCACAAACTGCAAGACGGTGACCTGAGGCGAGATCAAGAATCAGGTGATTAACAGACTGAGCCACCCAGGTGTCCCAGAACAAATGTAACTTTAGACTTGAAAATTTGAAACAAGTCATTCCGCGTGGACGACAACGTTTCTAACACCCAACCTGTTTCGGTTTGGCACAGAACAAAATATTTACAGACGAATGAATGAATGTGAATGGCAGCACATGTTAGGGCAATATTGTCATTCGGACTATCCGCCCCCAACATGTAAGTAATAGGAATCTTTTAAGTACTATCCCTTTCCGGGTGGAAAATGAAGATTCTGCTTTTGGATAGGGTATCTAGATTCTGCAATAAGTCTAGAATATCACATCTTATTCAGTTGTTCAGTTTTTATGAATATAAGTCCTCTTTTGTATTGTATGCTTGGCACAAAGACAGAGAACCTTTCTAATATAATGAGAGAGTAGAGGTAGAAGTCTTTACAAGTATAAAAAAGCATAAGAAATGTAATTTGCACTACAAGATGTCACCAGGATTCCAGAGGATCAACCTGTGTATCTATTTAAAAAAAAGAAAATTTGACTGATTCAATAGTACATTTAAGCAATAGTACATTAGGCATAAGTCTGACAAGCAAGACTTATGTTTTGAGGAACAAATTCAAACATTTTTATTTTTACAGCATTAAAACAACACGTCGTGAAATTGTGCTTAGATTCTTGCACATTTGCTGAAACTTTGCCCTACTTCGCACCCATATAGGATAAAAGTTCTATAAAGAAGAAATAATTACACAACTCTTTCCAGAAACGACAGTGAACTATATTATTGACAGACTCAGCAACTTAATTAAAAATTCTGTTAATGCTGGTGCTAATAAACCTGTCATATTTTCAGTTTAGATTGACACTATTCAGACTGATACTTCACAGTAATAAAATATGTCACAAAATCTGGATGAGAACACCGGCTATCTAAATTAAACTCTTATTACTTGCAAATATTGGAGGCTATTACAGATGTTCTGTGATCCAGTCATATTTTTTCATAAAAATGTTCTACCTGGGAAGCCAAGATGATAGAATGGGCTGTGTACTGTTTACCTTCTGCCTGGAGAAAAATCATCAGCATCAACATTTTAAATAAATTAATTAATTAACTTATTTAAGGGGACATATGTGTACTGTTAACTTCTTTACGGATACATATGTGCACTATTATGTACCGGGCACTTTCGCAGAGACTGAAAAGTGTAGAGCAAGACAGACCAAGGTGATACTCTCATGCAGTTTACATCTCCGTGATTTTATTATCAGAATTTAGTGAGTTTTACTAAAGAATGAATGGAACACTGTAGTGAGGCAACAGCTTCTTGAAAAGCTATGATGACCAAAAATGAAAATTCTGATGAAAGTTCAAGTACTTCTAAAGAGTTCTGCCAGAGGAAACTCTATGTCAGTGACTCCTTGCCCTTCCAAAATGAGACGATGTCTTCGACTCCTACCAATTCCCTTGTTTTCCTAAGTCCAAAGTAGTACCTAAGTTTTCTGGGATAAGGAGGTGATGGCTTGTATTCTCAGAGGTGGCACAATTGTCAGGCGTCTGGGTTCTAGAAGTTTCTTCTGTTCTATTCATTTTGCTACGTGGCGGGGCACCTGGGTGGCTCAGTCGGTTAAGCATCTGACTTCAGCCCGGGTCATGATCCCGTGCTTTGTAGGTTCGAGCTCCGCGTTGGGCTCTGTGCTGACAGCTCAGAGCCTGGAGCCTGCTTCGGATTCTGTGTCTCCCTCTCTGTCTGCAACTCCCCTGCTTGCACTCTGTCTCTCTCTGTCTCCCCAAAATAAATAAAAATTAAAAAAAATTTTTTTAAAGGAATATTCATTTTGCTATGTGGAACTGTCCTTTCTTACTTTCCACAGCAATCATACACATCATTTCCTGAAACTCCCTGTTTTTCACTAATCTCAAGGCACACGGGTCTATTTTCTATTTCTTTTTTTTAATGTTTATTCATTTTTTAGAGAGAGAGAGAGCACACTAGCAGGGGAGGGACAGAGAAAGAGGGGGACAGAGGACCCAAAGCAGGCTCCATGCCGATAGCAGAGAGCCTGATGTGGGGTTTGAACTCATGAACCAGGAGATCATGACCTGAGCCACAGTCAGACGTTTAACCAACAGAGCCACCCAGTTGCCCCATATTTTCTGTTTCTTAAACACACCAAGCCAACTTCTATCTCATTTGCTGTTCCCTCTGCCTGGAACACTGTTCTCCCAGATACTTGTACACAATACACCCTCACTTCATTTGGGTCACTGCTAAAACATCACCACCTTTGACTACCCTGTCTAAACTAACTCACACCCCTCTCTCTTTCTGCCCCGATGCCCTGCTTTCTTGTTCCTCATGATATTCCATAGTAGCTGACATGTTGCAAATGTATTAATCTTATTATTGTCTCTCTCTCCAACTAGAATGTAAGCTAGGTGAGATAATGGACTTGGGCATGTTTGCTGATGTAACTTCAAAGCCTTGGATATGCCATGAATATAAAAGGTGCTCAGTTACAATTTGATGAGTGAATGGATGAATAAGCGAATACATGAAAAAATGAAAGAACATGAGTCTAACAGATTTTTCTGAAGCATTCTGGGCTAAGACGAAAGAAAGGCTCACAGTACAACAGTATAAATTATCTTCTTTTTTTAAGTTTATTTATTTTGAGAGAGAGAGCACGCATGAGTAGGAGGAGGGGCAGAGAGAGAAGAGAGAAACCCAAGCAGGCATTGTGCTAACAGCACCCCCAAAGTGGGGCTCAATTTCATGAACCATGAGATCATGACCTGAGCTAAAATCAAGAGTTGGATGCTCAACTGACTGAACCACCCACGTGCCCCAATGGTATAAATCATCTTTTTTTATTAGATTTTTTTTTAATCTTTATTTATTTTTGAGGGAGACAGAGACAGAGTGAAAGCAGGGAGGGGCAGAGAGAGAGGGAGACACAGAATCTGAAACAGGCTCCAGGCTCTGAGCTGTCAGCACAGAGCCTGATGCGGGGCTCGAACTCATGGACCGTGAGATCATGACCTGAGACAAGTTGGAGGCTTAACCGACAGTGCCACCCAGGCGCCCCCCCCCCCCCGGTATAAATCATCTTAAAAGGAATTCTAAGTATCCACACTCTCAAGAATGTCCTATTCACTCACTTCGCTTTCCCTTTGAGATGCAAAACAAAACAACAAACTCCTGCCCTTGTCTCATAGATGAATTCTTCCCTTCCTCAGGAGTTCTGGCCTCAACACACATACTCTCCAAAGGCTCACCTTCTGCCCTTGGCACTTCTTGATGTATTTTTCCAAAGATAGTTCTCTTCTTTTGAGGAAATTACTTAGTATGTACTATTTAAAAGGTAAGAATTTCTCCACCTCTTGCATCATTAATTAAAAGCAATGCAAAATCAAAATTTTGAGTTAAGTATTATCCTAGATAAGGGCACCTGGGTGGCTCAGTGGGTTAAGCACCCAATTTCAGCTCAGGTCATGATCTCACAGTTCACGGGTTCGAGCCCTGCATCAGGCTCTGTGCTGACAGCTCAGAGCCTGGAGCCTGCTTTGGATTCTGTGTGTCCCTCTCGCTCTGCCTCTCCCCCTCTTGTGTTCTGTCTGTCTCTCTCTCTCTCAATAAATTAAAGTTAAATAAAGAAAGAAAAGAAAAGTATTAACCTGGATAGAAAGTAGCTGGTTAATGTAAGTCAAAGATTACCCTACCCCCACTAAGGGGGAGCCTTCAAACCATATTTATAGTTTGAATTTTTCTGGAAGAAGACCTATATTTAGATCAGTCTAAGACAGTGGCAACAGTAAATAACACTGTAAGATCTTACTGGGGATAGAGGGATAGAGGCAGGGTGAGGGGTAGCACAAAGGAGTTCCTTCATGCTGATGGAAGAGTTCTGTGTCTTGATTGTGGCCGTGAATTTATGAGTCAATACATAAGGTAACATTTTACAATAACACACACATACACAAATACAAACACATACAGAAACATGGTAATGAATGCATGTAAAAACCGGCAAAATCTGAGGACTTACTCAGTTTTGTATTGTAATGTACCAGTGTCATTTCTTGGTTTTATAGTATATTGTTATGTAAGATATTGCCATTGGGAGAAGCTGGGTAAAGACTACCCAGGACTCTCTGTGCTATTTTTGCAACTTCCTGTGACTCTATAACGGCCTCAAAACAAAAAGCATAAGACAAAACAAAGAACCACAAAGTATCTGCAGAAAAGTTTCAAGAATCTATTATAGGCCTAGATCATGATTCCAAAGTTAAGTATATGGACAGTGAAGAAATTTATAAATTTTTTGGAGAAAAATACTTCAATTTCACTAGAGATTACAAACACAATATTTTATGAGTTTACCCATGACTTAACAAAAATGTTGATTGATGGATTGAAAAACCTATGGCACATTGATGGTCTTAAAATAAAACCCAAGAATTTATACTGTTTAATACCCATAATATCAAGACACATGAGCTATATAAACTTAAATCACCAGAGTTTTCCTCCAATGGCCATCATCATCATCATCATCTCTGCAATGTCATAACTGTATCGTAATGTGACTTCTTTAAATTCAGATACTGCTCCTGTGGAACAACACTTACCTTGGGGGTACGTTTCACCAGTAAGGATCTACAGGAACTTCCAGACTCAGCTCTGTTTGACCTACTTAAGTTTGGAATAATTTTGACTGGACGAACTTGATGTTCATCAAGTGTGAACTTGGCTGGTAATAATGGGCCTCCCAATATGCTGTATGAACTAGGTATCGCAAGGCACTCCAGCCTGAAGATGAGTTTCCTGTGAATGGGAAACAAACTGCATCCTTTCTTTGCCTAGGCTGTTCCCAACGAAAGGCCTCTCTTCACTGACTCCTCATTTAGTGTAATCCTGGTATTGGAGGCAGAAGGGAGTGTTAGGGCTGGGTAGAGCTTATTCCCACCAGTCCACAGGGACTGGGAAGGCAATGTTGTGGCTCAGTGCCCTGCCCACTGGACACTATAGTGCCTCCTATCCTTGTGGAGTCAGACTTGTCAAACTTCAGAGGATCATTCCGTTCAAGGGCTGATGTAAATTAACCAGCTGTAGTGACAAATGCCGCGATGTAATTATGTTCTTCATCATTATATTCCAAGGCAAATATGTGCCTTTAGAAGGATTGGACTCGCCTCGAGAATTCACTCTTCCTGTATGTCAAGAACACCAGTGATGTAGAAGCATGATGGCAGCTACAATGGTGGGCTCACAAACGTTCTGTCGTGCTGCATGATAAAATGGAATGCTTCAGCCTTGGTAATGCTGTTTGAATCTGTCACCTGTAAACTAGCAATGCATTGAGGTCAAAGAATTGGAAGAAATCAAAAACCAAAAGCCAAAAACAAACAAAGAAACAAACAAAACAACCAGTTAGTCAAATCTGAGACAAGTCCTCTGTCTCTGACCCAGAAGTCTTATATTGTCTCTCAGCGTGCATGAAATTGTGACAGGCTCATTAGCTTGAATAGGATAAAATCACAGACACTTCACAGTTCTTGACAGAAATTTACTAGCTACCTAGTTGTTGTCTGCTTAATTTTAAAAAGATGACCAGGGGCGCCTGGGTGGCTCAGTCGGTTGAGCATCCGACTTCAGCTCAGGTCACGATCTCACGGCTCGTGAGTTCGAGCCCCGCGTCAGGCTCTGGGCTGATGGCTCAGAGCCTGCAGCCTGCTTCGGATTCTGTGTCTCCCTCTCTCTCTGCCCCTCCCCCATTCATGCTCTGTCTCTCTCTGTCTCAAAAATAAATAAACATTAAAAAAAATTTTAAAAAGATGAGCAAATTGAGCAGTTTTTGAATTTCACTAATTGTAAATTCTTTTTTTTTACCTTCTCAAAGATCATATCCCCATTCCCAGCCAAGTATCTTGCCCAAGACTTAAAGAAACTCACTTTCTTGGTGATTGACTTGAATTTTCATAATTCTTGAACAGAAGTGTTAATGATGAACAAGTTTGACCTGCCAGAAATCCTCACTGAAAAACAGGAAACGATGGCAATGCTCAGATGTCTATTTCAGTGTTCGCTGGTGGAGACTTCTTTTCTTTTCTAAAAGAACAAACCCCTGAGGGGTCTGAAGATGACTTAAAAAGTGCAAAAATAGCTTACTTTGAGATTAAGTGTACAATAGCTGCTATCTGAAATGAAATTCCTCTGAATTTCAGCTAATGTAAGTAGCTACTAAACATAGAAACCTGTTGGATTTCTCACCCATATTGTAGGTGTCACAGAGTGACGGCAGTGGGGACCGGACCCCACAAAAGTTTGAAATTCTAATGAGTTGATTCTGCAAAATCTGTCATTTAAAAGTTCTGTCATTTATGACGTAGAGACGAAAATTGACTTTTGAAGCTAATTGACCTCTTTTTTTAAGACTGTTCCAATGAACTTTTAGTTGTACACATGAGAGAAAGATTTCTGAAATCCAGGCATTAAGGAAGGGCAGATAACAAGGAGCTATACTTCTCTAAGAAATAATGTGAAACCCTACCCTTATGGTGGTCAGAATGCATCTCTGTAGATGGAATTTTAAATAATTAATAAATCCATTATATTAATAAATATATTAGTTATTATTAATAAAAATCATTTTAGAGAACTTTTAGATTTGTAGACAAATTAAGTATAAAGGGAAGTTTCCATATACCCTGCTCACTCCTCCCTGCAGTTCACCCTGTTACTAACATCTTGCATTATTGTGGTACCTTTGTCACAATTGATGAGCCAACATTAATACATTATTATTAACTAAAGTTGGTTCACATTAGGTTCACTCTTTCCATTGTACATTCTATGGATTTTGACAAATGTAAAATGACATGTTTCTACCATCATTGTATCATAGGGAAGAGTTCTACTGTCCCCCACATTCCCTGTGCCTCACCTGTTCAGTTCATCTCTCTCTCCCTCCAAACTCTTGGTAACCAACCATCTTCTTACCATCTCCATATCTTTGCCTTTTAAAGAATGTCATCCAGTCAGTATCATTCAATAATATGTAACCTTTTCAGATTGGCTTCTAATTTATCATTTTAATTTTTTGTTAGCTCATTTCTTTTATCACTGAATAATAATACTCCATTGTCTAGATGTACCACAGTTTGTTTACCCTCTTCTCATTGCTTTCATGTTGTGGCAATTATGAAGAATTTATGTGTGTTGTTGTAAGTTTTCAGTTCATTTGGGTAAGTACTAAGGAGCCGCGATTGCTGGAGCATCTGGTAAGACCATACTTAATTTTTTAAGAAGCTGCCACACTATCTTCCAAGGTAGTTATACATTTTGCAACCTCACCAAATAGGTTGGTTTTTTTTGTTTTGTTTTGTTTTTTTTTTAGGTATTGATTTAGACTTCCTTGTATCTATACTTTATTGCTCTGTGTGTGTGTGTGTGTGTGTGTGTGTGTGTGTTAAAATAGTTGTTTCCTGGGGCACCTGGGTGGCTCAGTCAGTTAAGTGTCTGACTTTGGCTCAGGTCATGATCTCACAGTTTGTGAGTTCCAACCCCACCTCAGGCTCTGTACTGACAGCTCAGAGCCTGGAGCCTGCTTTGGGTTCTGTGACTCCTTCTGCCCCTCCCCCACTTGTACTCTGTCTCTCAAAAAAATAGATAAATAAATGTAAAAAAAAATTGTTTTTAAATAAATAAAATAGTTGTTTCCAAAGGACTGCTAGCAGAGACCTCACGATAGCTCAAAAGATACTGTGGTAGGCAGAATAATACCCCTGGAAAGTGGCAAGATGTGTCAATATCTGTGCATACGCTATGTTACCTGGTAAGGAGGAATCAAGGTTACATTTGGAATTAAGGTCGCTAATCAGCTGACCTTAAAATAAGGAGATTACCTGAATTATCCAGGTGGGCCTGGTGTAACCAGGGGCATCCTTTAAACATGGGGGAAGGAGGCAGAAGAAAGAGCTACAATGAGTGATGCATTGTGACAAAGACAGATGGCTTTGAAGATGAAACTGATCATCCCCTCTAGAACCTAGAACACCTTGACTTTAGCCCAAGGAGATCTGTTTTAGATTTCTAACCTCCAGAACTTTAAGATGATAATTTGTGTTGTTTTGAGCCCAGTGTGGTTATTTGCTACAACAATTATGGAAAACTATTACATGTGTGTAACCTCATCGCCCCAAACTTGAGGAAAGATTTTGGAAAGGGACTAGGCTCGACTATTCATGGTTCACGTGTAGTTCTAAGACTGAATGACTCGGAATTGAAAACCTATGTCTACACAAAATTTTGTACACAAGGTTCACAGCGGCATTTATTCATAATAATCAAAAATGTCTATTAACAAATGTCCGCTAACTGATGAACAGATAAAGTGTACATGGTATATGGGTACAGTAGGATATTCTTCATCCACAAAAGGAATGAAGTACACATGCTTTTGCTACAAGACAGATGAGCCTTAAAGACATTATGCTAAAGAGTCCAGGCACAAAACACCACATAGCGTGTGATCTCATTTATATGAAATGTGCAGAGCAGGCAAATCCATAGATATAGAAAGTAGATTAGTTATTGCCAGACGCTGAAGTAGAAGGAAAGAAATAGGGAGTATCTGCTAATGGGTACAGGATTTCTTTTAGGTGTGGCAAAACGTTCTAAAATTAGTGGCAATAATTGCCAAACTCTGAATATACTAGAAAACAGTAAAATATATGTTAAATTAGTGAATTTTATGGTGTATGAAGTATATCCAGTTATATCTCAATAAAGCTGTTAATAATAAAAAGATGGAGGGGGGGCGGCGCCTGGGTGGCTCAGTCGGTTGAGCATCCAACTTCGGCTCAGGTCGTGAGCTCGCGGTTGGTGGGTTTGAGCCCGGCGTCTGGCTCTGGGCTGACAGCTCAGAGGCTGGAGCCTGCTTCGGATTCTGTGTCTCCCTCTCTTTCTGCCCCTTCCCCTCTCATGCTCTGTCTCTCTCTCTCTCTGTCTCTCAATGAATAATTGTTAAAAAAAAAAAAATTTTTTTTAAAGAAAAAAAAGGGCCTTTGCAGATGTAATTAAGCTAAGGCTCTTGAGATGTGGACATTATCCTGTATTTTCCAGGTGGACCTTAAATGGCACAATGTGTGTCTGTATAGGAGAGGCTGTGACATTGTGATTTATAAGATATTTATATCTGGTTTTCATCTCATTCCTGACACGGAGTTCCAAAACCCTAGTAATTCCCTGTGAAGAGGGCAATAAAGGTGTCTTTTGTTATGTTAACGAGTTGACTTCCGGAAGGCCCTTAGGTAACCTGAGGATTGGGGGCTGGTGATCCGAGGGATGGGATTGAAAGTTCCCAATTTCCAGGGAGGGCAGAGGAGCTGGAGATTTACTTCGATCAAAAGAAGCTAATGAGTTATACCGATCATGTGTTTGTAATGAAGCTTCCCTAATAACCTAAAAGGACTCTGTTTGAAGAGCTTCTGGGTTGGTGAACACTCGGAGACTCTGGGAATGTGCTCAGAGAGAACATGGAAGTCACATGCCTCTTCGCACATGCCTTGCCCTAGGTGTCTCTTGCGTCTGACTGTTCCTGTGTTCTAGCCTTTTATAATACACAGGTGATCTGGTGAGTAAAATATTTCTCTGCGTTCGGTGAGCTGCTCTAGCAAATTAATCAATTTGAGTCAGTCAGAAGCACAGGTGACAACCGGACTTAAAATCAGCATCTGAAGTGGGAGGCGGGGGCAGGGATGGAAGTTTTGTAGGACCGAGTCCTTAACCTGTGGGATCTGATGCTCCCTCCAGGTAGACAGTATCAGAGTTGAGTTGAACTGGACAGCACTCTAGTATCAGAGAATTGCTTGGCGGCATGGAAAAGGATTACATACATCAAAACTGGGCTCAAAATCATCGAGGCTGGGAGATACCTGATAGAGGTCAGGAGGTCTTAATGTGACCATGGAGGCAGAGATCAGAGTAGTACAATCTCAAGTCCAGGAATGCAGGCAGCAACCAGAAGCTGAAAAGGCAAGAAACAACCTTTCCCAGAGCCTCCGGAGGGAGTGATGCCCTGCTGACACCTTGATTTCTGCTCAGTGATACTGATTTTGGACTTCTGGACTCCAGAACTGTAAGAGAATACATTTCTGTTGTTTTAAATTACCAAGTTTGTAGTAATTTGTTACAGCAGCCACGGGAAACAAATATAACTACCATACTGGGTATGGTAAATGTGTTTCAGATCCTCACTTTGGGATAACTAAACTTGTCCCTTTAACACAGTCATGTGACCATGACTACTGGATTCAAGCGAAGCAAAGACGTAAACAAAGAGGAACCTAATTGGGGCACCTGGGTGGTTCGGTTGGTTGGTTGAGCGTCTGACTTCGGCTCAGGTCATGATCTTACAGTTTGTGAGTTCAAGCCCCGTGTTGGGCTCTGTGCTGACAGCCTGCTCAGAGCCTGGAGCCTGCTTCAGATTCTGTGTCTCCCCCTCTCTCTGCCCCTCCTATGATCATGCTCTCTTTCTCTCTATAATAAATAAATGTTTAAAAAAAAAAGAGGAACCTAATAGAGAAACAAAGTAGGAAAGTTTGGACCTGAAGACTCTGAGGACTGATAGAATCAAATAGCCATTCTTCACTGGATTCTCACATTATCCTCAAGACCTCAGAAAATTCTCATTAAAAGTGATGGCGATGTCTTTGCTAAAAATACAGTGGTCCTGGGGCGCCTGGGTGGCTCAGTTGGTTAAGCGTCCGACTTCAGCTCGGGTCATGATCTCCCAGCTTGTGAATTCAAGCCCTGTGTCAGGCTCTGTATTAACAACTCAGAACCTGGAGCCTGCTTCTGATTCTGTGTCTCCCTCTCTCTCTGTGTGTCTCCCTCTTTCTCTGCCCCTCCCCTGCTCATGCTCTGTCTCTACTGTCTCAGAAATAACCATTTAAAAAAAATGAATTAAATAAAAATGCAGTGGTCCGGGGGAGCACAGATGCCTGCAAGAAGCTGGCCTAAAATTGGCAAGAAGAGAACAACGATAGGGTGGACCTTGGCTTGTGGTCCAGAGCAAGCCAGTTAATTGAAATGACAAATGACCACCATTTGGAATATATGGACATTTCTCAGGTATTCCTTGGGGGAAGGAAATACGATCAGCATCTGCATTTCCTGAGATCAAGCAAACTGGAACTCAAACTAATGTGATCTGGTATTTAAAAAAATTTTTTTAAACGTTTATTTAGTTTTGAGACAGAGAGAGACAGAGCATGAATGGGGGAGGCTCAGAGAGAGAGGGAGACACAGAATCTGAAACAGTCTCCAGGCTCTGAGCGGTCAGCACAAAGCCCGATGCGGGGCTCGAACTCACTGAGTGTGAGATCATGACCTGAGCCGAAATCGGAAGCTCAACGGACTGAGTCACCCAGGCGCCCCCCTTTTTTTTGTTGTTTTTTTTTAATCCGGTGGATTATCCTGCCTGGATTACTTACTCCAAGGTCCTCTTAAATGGTTCCCTGTTTCCATCCCTACCCCAAACAGTGGATCCTTTTAAAATATGTCCCATTAAGTCACTCTTCTGCTTAAACCTCCCTTCACCCCAATGGCTTCCCATCTTATGCAGGGTGGAGCCAAAGTCCTTGCTATCACCTACCAGGCTCTTCTAACCAGGCAGCCCACTACTTCTCTGAGCTTCCTTCCTACTAATCTCCTCTGTCATTCTGGTCTAATCACACAGATCTACTTGCTGTTCTTAAAACACAAGCATGATCTCACCTCCAGGCCTCTGCATTTCTCTGTCCTCTGAACAGAATGGTCCTCCAACTCCAGATAATGGCAGAACTCCCTTCCTCATTTCGTCCATTCCTGCTTAAATGTCACTTTTCCAGTAAGGTCTTCCCTGACCATCCTAGGTAAAGGAGCAGTAAAAATTCCTCCCAGCTCAGCATTTCCCATCCCTCCTAATGTGGCTTTATTTTTCTCCACACTGCTAATTACCATACGAAATACATTTACTTGTGAATTTGTTCATTGGCTGACTCGCTCCACTAAAATGAAGATAAAGGCTTTGTTTTATCCACTGCTGTCTCCCCAGAGCTTAGAATGAAGTCTAGCACAGATTGGGCACTCAGGAAATATTTATTGAATGAATTAACCAATGAAAAGTAGTTTTAAAAATAGAGGATTTTGTTGAATATTAAAAGAAATTCAGAGGTAACTTGCCACAAGACTGTCTTTGTAGCTCAGTGATACCAAGGTACTTCCATGGAGAGATCCTTAGGGTGTCGGCTATTTTCATAAAGGTTGTTGCTTCAAGGTTACAAAATGGTTGCTGTAGTTCTTAACATCACATTCTCTAACAAATATTTGCATTTATTCCCTCATTCAGTCAGGAAGTAAATATGGTGAGGGACTAAGGACCAGGCATTGTTGTGAGCATAGGAACATAGCCATAAACAAAATAGACGAAGTCCTTATTCTCATGAAGCTTCATTCTAATGTCAAAAGATTAAAAAAGAAAAGGGCTTTTTTATCCTTATCATTTTTAAACCATTTTTTAACATTTATTTTTGAGAGAAAGAGAGAGAGTGAGCATGTGCATGAGGGAGGGAGGGGCGGGCAGAAAGAGAGGGAGAGAGAGAATCCCAAACAAGCTCCACACTGTCAGCACAGAGCCTAATGCAGGGCTGGAACCCACAAACCGTGAGATCATGACCTATTCTGAAATCAAGGGTTGGATGCTTAACGACTGAGCCACCCAGGTAGCCATGTCCTTATCATTTTTAATCATGGAAAAAATCTTTCTTGAAAGTCACAAGATTTCTTATAACTCATGGGTCACAATATGGCACTAACTGCTTACAAGGGAGGCTAGGAAGGCAAGTTCCCAAAACTTCAGCCTCTACCATGACAGGAGGGTGTTGCTATAGGAAAGAAGAGGTGGGGGGGATGGCTCCGGGGAGGAAGCGAAGGGTTCTGCCACAAACAGTTCTGAGCAAATGCAGTCATTCGATATCTGCTTTTTGATAAAGCATTAAGGTTGAGAGTGATTGCCCCATAGCTAAAATTTAATATTTATTTCCGAGGTATTGTTCCCTATGTTTCTGTCACTTCTTCTAACAGCTTTGAACATACGACAGCCCAACGTTCTAACAAACACGCTCTGGATATTTACCAAGAAATGCTGGATCGCTCCCAGGGCTAAGTGATGGCATTTAATTTTCTCACCCGGAAAGATCTGCAGCTTGAGAAAAGACCATTTCTCCTCTTATTACCTATTGGTCGACCAGCAACCTTTAGGTCAAAACCGTGAATATATATTTTCTGTCAGCCTCCTTTGTGTGTATTCGGGCACCAGGCCTGAGCTCAACACTTCTTTTGTCCAGAGGAACCACAAGGTCAGCTCCAGACTCCCCACTAGGCTTCTCCGTGGGCAATAAGGCAGAGGTTTCATCACCGCTGTCCAAACGGCAAATGAGAAGTGATGGTTTGAGTAGAAGGTACTGTCTGGAAAACACGAGAAAGAGGCAAAGCTTCTGACAGAGCTGGTCACACCTCCTCCGCACAGCTGGGAGACATTAGCTGGCTTTCCCCAGACTGGTCTGCTTTCTGGCACGGTGAGTGAAAAACCCTGAGAGCCTCCAAGGTAAGCTGCGTTTCTATCATACACACTTAGCAGCTAAATCACCAAAAGTCACTTTCAAATATTCATGCCAAGCTGCATCTTTGCCCAAGGTCGAGAGTTCAACAGAACTTAACAGAAAGAGAATTGTGGGCAGGAGGCAAGAAATGGAAGAGAAAATATCGACGGATTATTTTTGGGTTTGTTTTGTTTTGTTTTATTTATTTTTTTTTTTTTTGAGGGAATCTGTGCTCAGGGAAGAATGAAAGTTCTGTGATAAATACTGTGGGATATCTAGTAGAAGGGTAGATATAAATAGTATTTCTATGTGGGTCACTTTTTACTCTTACTGCCCTATTGAGTGGATGGGGGAGAAGTTAGGAAGGCCAGAGGGGTGATGAGATTTGTGGGAAGCGCTTGAAATGTATTAAGCAAATAACCCACATTTTACGATGCGTTTTTCACCACACCTGTAGGATTTAGTAGTCTGGTCTGCCTCTCCCAAAGGCTGTCAACTGCTTTTATACAAAAGTTATGCAGGAAATCTGTTTAAAACAAAATCTGCTTAGGGGTGCCTGGGTGGCTCAGTCGATTAAGCATCAGCTCAGGTCACGATCTCACAGTTCATGGGATCGAGCCCTGAGTCAGGCTGACAGCACAGAGCCTACTTAGGATTCTTGCTCTCCCTCTCTTTGCCCCTCCTCCTCACTCTCTCTCTCAAAATAAAGGAATAAACTTTAAAAAATCTGTTTAGAAGCAAAATATCTAGTCTCGTTACAGCTTTTGTCAAAGCTATTTTGAATCAGATGCCTTAAAATTTTTTTTATGGAGATTTTAAAATCTTGTGTTATTTGGATGGAGGCTGTGTAGAAAACCCACGATAGAGGAACCTCAGAATAGAAAAAGCTGGATTGTAGGCCCCACCTCATAGCTAGTTAACAATGAGATTTAAAACGTGTCTTTTAATCATGGGCTTAAAGTTCTGTCTCCTTCATTTTAATAGGAATTCAGTTATGAAAAGTCCTATTTTTCCAGTCCTAAGTGATCTAATAACAGCTTTGGATTCCATAGATGTAGACCTGTTATCTATACTCTGCTTAAACCCAGAAGGAATTCTAGGTTGTCCTATGGGCTAGCTTATATGATTTTGACTTAGATATCAAATTTTAAATGTTTTTCTGAATCTACATGGTGGTATCAGAATGGATTTTCATAGTGTTGATTCTAATTTAAAATAGCTTACAATTGGGCACCTGGGTGGCTCAGTTGATTGAGTGTCCGACTTCAGCTCAGGTCATCATCTCACGGTTTGTGAGTTCGAGCCCCACGTTGGGCTCTGTGCAGACAGCTCAAAGCCTGGAGTCTGTTTGAATTCTGTGTCTCCCTCTCTCTCTGTGCCTCCCCCACTCATGCTCTTTCTCTCTCAAAAATAAGTAAACATTAAAAAAAAATTTTTTAAATGGCTTACAACAGGATTGTGTCTAGATATCTTCATTTATAACTTGTACCTAAGTAATTGAATTCTGCTCACAGAAACAATCTATATTGTTTCCTCCAGCCCCAACATATATAAAAATTTTAAATGACCTGCACCCCACCCCCACCCTGGTTGATGATATAATCTTACTATTACATTATAAGGATGGCTTCAAGAAGCAATAAAAATGGCTGGCAAATTGCCAATGTGAATAAAAAGAAAAAAAAGAATTCTAGCTCAAAGAGCCATAGGTTTCTTATTTAGATCTGTGTTATCTGTATTTTCTAGAACTGGCAGGTCATACATAGAACGGGGCTAGAAAGACTAAGGCAGTGGAGGCCAGCTTCGCCCCACCCCCAACCATTGGTGGTGGTGGTGGTTTCATTTATTGGACTTCCATATAAATTTCATTTAAAGAAAAGGATTTGATAAAATAAAATAAAATAAAGTGTTAAAAGTCTGATCTAAAAGAAAAGAAGCAAACCAGGAACCATTGGAGATCTAACCTATAGAATTTGGAGGCTGTAATACATCCTTCAATTTTTTAAAGAATGTTGCCTATATTTAAAAATATGTCATTTTACATAAAATCCAGATTTCTGGGTCCCTTGACAACTGGGGAGGACTGAAAACACTGGGGTCACATTTCTTTTTATTTTATTTTTTTAAGTTTATTTACTTATTTTGAGAGAGAGTGTGTGCACCCAAGCACAAGCAGGGAGGGGCAGAGAAAGTGAGAAAGAGAATTCCAAGCAGGTTCCACACTGTCAGTGCAGAGCACAACACCAGGCTCGATCTCACGAACTGTGAGACCACGACCTGAGCTGAAATTAAGAGTTGGAGGCTGTACTGACTGAGCCACCCAGGAGCCCCTGGGGTCACATTCCCCTAGACAATAATTACTGCAGCTAAGGACTGGCTGCCTCCTTTAGACCATTACACATTTTCCAACTCACCATGTCCCCACGACTCTCTATTTTTTCTTTTATCCACCTGTATGTAGTCACACATTTATTTTACTTGCCTCACACCCAAGGGCAGTTTGGGTGGTGATCTCTGATGTACATGTTTAACACCTGTGATATTGTGCTATAATAAGAAATATATATTTTGGTCTTTGTCAAGATTCCTGGCATGTAGTTCCTATAATCCTCATCATTTCCCAAGTGAGGGCATCTTTTGTTGTAATATTTAGTCTTTGTTCCCCATTTCTGAAATAGGTCCAGGGTGATAAAGGTGAAATGGAGGTCTTTTTTATTCGAATAACCCTCCCCCCTTCAACTACACCTGAGTTTATGTTAATGGGGTGATATTCTGAAAGCCCTCAGATGATGGCGTGGAGGGGGGGGGGCCGAGGGGGGGGTTTGCAGGGGTGCTGGTTGTCAGGGAAACCAACCTGCTTTTAGAAGCTGATTAGTCCTACCTTCCCCAACCCGCCCTGGTCCTGGAAGGGCGGAGGGGGTGGGGGTTCAGTTAATCACCAATGGCCAATGATTTAATCAGTCAAACCTATGTAATGAAGCCTCCATTACAGCCCAAAAGGACAGTGTGTGGAGAGTTTCTAGGTGGTCGGACATGTGGGGGTGCTGGGAGAGTGGTGACTCAAGGAGGGCATGGAAGCTCTGGGCTGCTTCTCCCATGGCTGGCCCTGTGCATATCTTCCGTCTGGCTGTTCCTAAATTGTGTCATTTTGTAACAAACTGGTAGTAGTAGATAAACTGTTTTCCTGAGTTCTGGGAGCCACTCTTGCAAATGATTGAACCCGAGGACAGGGTTGTGGGAACCAATGATTTATAGCCAATCAGTCAAAAGCACAGGTAGCCACGTGGACTTGTGATTGGCAACTGAAGTCCGAGCCGGCTTGAGGGTCTGAGCACTTAACCCGTGGGGTGCAGGTACCTAGTGTCATGATCGGAGTTAAACTGTAAGACACCCAGCTGGCATCTAAGAATTGCTTGGTGTGGGAAGAAAGCCCATACACTTCTTGACCGGAAGTGAAGTATTCTGCCACTGTTCTGAGAGTACAGAGGTGGGAGGAGCAGCGAATTTTTTCTTACAACACCAAACAACAGAAATCTCATAAATGTTACATTCTGGCAGGTTGCCCAAGATGTGCTCCTACTCAAAAGGAAGCTTCCTGAGTTAGCAGCCTTGACTTTTAAGGGACCGAAGTCTGTAGCTCCAAGCTGGGGTTCGTTTCAGCAGGTGGACGATTGGGCCAGGCTTACATCCTTTGTAACAATTTGTGAGGAGGAGCTGGGTCTATCTGGGTGTAACCTCACGTGGAACCAAGAGGAGGTCACTTGTCTTATCACATACCTACGGATGAATGACTGCAAATCGGCATTTAAACAGCATCCCAGAGATACTCCCTTCCTCTGCGGCACCCTTGGTCAGAATCATAGCTGAGATGAGGAATACAGGAGGGTTGTCTACAGAAGAGCTTTTCAAACTTGCTTTGACCATGACCCGCAGTAAGAAATGTACTGGGCCACATGTACACACAAACTCACACCCAAGTTTTATGTTACATCACTTGCCCTTAACTAAATACAGATATCCTATTTTTTTATTTCATTTTATTATTTTTTTTAGTCATGATAAGTGTATTCTTTAATCCCCATCACCTACTTTACCCATCCCTGCACCCTCCTCCCCTCTGGTAGCCATCAGTTTGTTCTCTATAGTTCAGAGTCTGTTCCCTTGTTTATCTCTCTCGCGCTTTCCCTTTTTATTTTGTCCTTTGCTCATTTGTTTTGTTGCTTTTTTTTTTTTTAATATAACTTATTGTCTAATTGGCTAACACACAGTGTGTAAAGTGTGCTCTTGGTTTTGGGGTAGATTCTCATGGTTCATTGCTTACATGTAACACCCAGTGCTCATCCCAACAAGTACCCTCCTCAATGCCCATCACCCACTTTCCCCTCTCCCCACCTTCCATCAACCCTCAGTTTGTTCTCTGTATTTAAGACTCTTTTATGGTTTGCCTCCCACCGTCTCTGTTCGTAACTATTTTTTTCCCCTTCCCTTCCCCCCATGGTCTTCTGTTAAGTTTCTCAAGATCCACATATGAGTGAAAACATAGGTATCTTTCTCTGACTGACTTGTTTCACTTAGCGTAATACCTTCCAGTTCCATCCACGTTGCTGCAAATGGCATGATTTCATTCTTTCTCATTGCCAAGTATTCCATTGTCTATATAAACCACATCGTCTTTATCCATTCATCAGTTGATTTAGGCTCTTTCCATAATTTGGCTATTGTTGAAAGTGCTGCTATAAACATTGCGGTATATGTGCCCCTGTGCATCAGCATGCCTGTATCCTTTGGATAAATTCTTAGTAGTGCTATTGCTGGGTCATAGGGTAGTTCTATTTTTAATTTTTTGAGGAAACTCCACACTGTTTTCCAGAGTGGCTGCACCAGTTTGCATTCCCACCAACAGTGCAAAAGGGTTCCCATTTTTCCACATCCTTGCCAGCATCTGTCGTTTCCTGAGTTGTTAATTTCAGCCACTCTGACTGGTGTGAGGTGGTATCTCAGTGTGGTTTTGATTTGTATTTACCTGATGATGAGTGATGAACATCTTGTCATGTGTCTGTTGGCCATCTGGATATCTTCTTTGGAAAAGTGTCTATTCATGTCTTCTCACCATTTCTTCACTGGATTATTTGTTTTTTGGGTGTTGAGTTTGGTGAGTTCTTTATAGATTTTTGATACTAACCCTTTATCTGATATGTCATTTGCAAGTATCTTCTCCCATTCCGTTGGTTGCCTTTTAGTTTTGTTGATTGTTTCCTTTGCAGTGCAGAAGATTTCTAGCTTCATGAGGTCCCATAGTTCATTTTTGCTTTTAATTCCCTAGCCTTTGGAGATGTGTCAAGCAAGAAATTGCTGCGACTGAGGTCAAAGAGGTTGTTGCCTCCTTTCTCCTCTAGGGTTTTGATGGTTTCCTGTCTCACATTCAGGTCCTTGATCCATTTTGAGTCTATTTTTGTGACTGGTATAAGAAAGTGGTCTGGTTTCATCCTTCTGCATGTTGCTGTCCAGTTCTCCCAGCACCATTTGCTAAAGAGACTCTCTTTTTTCCATTAGATTCTCTTTCCTGCTTTGTCACAGATTAGTTGGCCATATATTTGTGGGTCCAATTCTGGGTTATCTATTCTATTCCAATTGTCTACGTGTCTGTTTTTGTGCCAATCCTATACTGTCTTGATGGTTACAGCTTTGTAGTAGAGGCTAAAGTTTGGGATTGTGATGCCTCCCACTTTGTTTTTCTTTTTCAATATTACTTTGGCTACTTGGGGTCTTATCTGGCTCCATACAAATTTTAGAATTGTTTGTTCTAGCTCTGAGAAGAATGCCGGTGCAATTTTGATTGGGATGCCATTGAAAGTGTAGATTGTTTTGTGTAGTATTGACATTTTAACAATATTTATTCTTCCAATCCCTGAGCATGGAATATTTTTCCATTTCTTTGTGTCTTCTTCAATTTCCTTCATGAGTTTTTTTTAATAGTTTTTAGCATGATCTTTTACATCTTTGGTTAAGTTTATTCCTAGGTATTTTATGGTTCTTGGTGCAATTGTAAATGGGATCAATTCCTTGATATCTCATTCTGTTGCTTCATTATTGGTGTATAGAAATGCAACTGATTTCTGTACATTGATTTTGTACCCTGTGACTTTGCTGAATTCATGTATCAGTTCTAGCAGCCTTTTGGTGGAATCTTTTGTTTTCCATGTAGAGTATCATGTCGTCTGCAAAAAGTGAAAGTTTGACTTCTTCTTTGTCAACTTGGATGCGTTTATTTCATTCTGTCGTCTGATTGCTGATGCTAGGACTTACAACACTATGTTAAACACCAGTGGTGAGAGTGGACATCACTGTCGTGTTCCTTATCTCAGGGGGGAAAGCTCTCAGTTTTTCCCCATGGAGGATGATATTAGCTGTGGGCTTTTCATATATGTCTTTTATGATGTTTAGGTATGTTCCTTCTGTCCTGACTTTATTGAGGGTTCTTATTAAGAGAGGATGCTGTATTTTGTCAAATGCTTTCTCTACATCTATTGACAGTATCATATGGTTCTTATCCTTTTTTTCTATTAATGTGATGTATCACATTGATTGATTTGCGAATATTGAACCAGCCCTGCAGCCCAGGAATCAATGCCACTTGATCATGATGAATAGTTCTTTTAGTATACTGTGGAATTCGATTTGCTAGTACCTTGTTGAGAATTTTTATATCCATGTTCATCAGGGATATTGGCCTATAATTCTCCTTTTTAGTAGGGTCTCTGTCTGGTGTGGGACTCAAGGTAATGCTGGCTTCATTGAATGGGTCTGGAAGCTTTCCTTCCCTTTATATTTCTTGGAACAGGTTACAAGGATAGGTATTAACTCTGTTTTAAATGTCTGATAGAATTCCCCTGGGAAGCCATCTGACCCAAGACTCTTATTTGTTGGGAGATTTTTGATAACTGATTCAATTTCTTCACTAGTTATGGGTCTGGTCAAATTTTCTATTTCTTCCCATTTGAGTTTTGGTAGTGTGTAGGTGTCCAGGAATTTGTCCATTTCTTCCAGGTTGTCCAGATTTTTGGCATATAATTTTTCATAGTATTCTCTGATAATTTTCTATAATTCTGAGGGATTGGTTGTGATAAGGCCATTTTCATTTGTGATTTTATCTATTTCAGTCCTCTCTCTTTTCTTTTTTGAGAAGTCTGGCTAGGGAGATATCAATTTTGTTTATTTTTTCAAAAAAAAAAGCTCTTAGTTTCATTGATCTGTTCTACTGTTTGTTGTTGTTGATGTTGTTGTTGTTTGGATTCTATATTGTTTATTTCTGCTCTCATCTTATTTGTCTTCTTCTGCTGGCCTTGGGATTTCTTTGCTGTTCTGTTTCTAGTTCCTTTAGGTGTGCTGCTGGATTTTGTATTGGGGATTTTTCTTGTCTATTGAGATAGGCCTGGATTGCAATGTACTTTCCTCTTAGGACTGCCTTTGCTGCAACCCAAAGGGTTTGGACTCTCATGTTTTCATTTTCATTTGTTTTCATAAATTTTTTAATTTCTTCTTTAATCGCCTGGTTGACCTATTCATTCTTTAGTAGGATGTTCTTTAACCTCCATGCATTTGGAGGTTTTCCAAACTTTTTCCTGTGGTTGATTTCTAGTTTCATAGCATTGTGATCTGAAAATGTGCATGGTATGAAATCAATTTTTTTACATTTATTGAGGGCTATTTTCTGACCCAGTATGTGATCTATCTTGGAGAATGTTCCATGTGCACTTGAGAAGAATGTGTATTCTGCTGCTTTAGGATGAAAAGTTCTGAATATGTCTGTCAAGTCCATCTGGTCCAGTGTATCATTCAGGGCCATTGTTTCTTTATTGATTTTCTGCCTGGGTGATCTGTCCATTGTTGTAAGTGGAGTATTAAAGTCCCCTGCAATTACCATATTGTCAATATGATTGCTTAAGTTTGTGATTAATTGTTTTATATATTCAGGTTCTTTCAAATTGGGTGCATAAACATTTATAATTGTTAACTCTTCTTCATGGATAGACCCCATAATTATGATATAATGCCCTTCTTCATCTCTAGTTACAGACTTTAGTTTAAAATCTAGTTTGTCTGAAATAAGTATGGCTACCCCAGCTTTCTTTTGACTTCCAGTAACATGATAGATGGTTCTTCATCCCCTCATTTTATCTGAAGGTGTCCTCACGTCTAAAATGGGTCTCTTGTAGGGGCGCCTGGGTGGCTCAGTCGGTTAAGCATCCGACTTCAGCTCAGGTCACGATCTTGCGGTCTGTGAGTTCGAGCCCTGCGTCGGGCTCTGGGCTGATGGCTCAGAGCCTGGAGCCTGTTTCCGATTCTGTGTCTCCCTCTCTCTCTGCCCCTCCCCTGTTCATGCTCTGTCTTTCTCTGTCCCAAAAATAAATAAACGTTAAAAAAAAAATTTTTTTTAATAAAAAAAATAAATAAATAAAATAAAATAAAATGGGTCTCTTGTAGACAGCAAATAGATGGGTCTTGTTTCTTTTATCCATTCCGATACCCTATGTCTTTTGATTGGAGCATTTAGTCCATTTACATTCAGTGTTATTGAAAGATATGGATTTAGAGTTATTGTGTTATCTGTAGGTTTCATGCTTGTAGTGGTGTCTCTGGTACTTTGTGGTCTTTGCAACATTCCATTCACGGAGTCCCCCTTAGGATTTCTTGTAGGGTTTATTTAGTGGTGGTGAACTCCTTCAGTTTTTGTTTAGGAAAAACTTTATCTCTTCCTCTATTCTGAATGACAGCCTAGTTGGATAAAGGGTTCTTGGCTGCATATTTTTTCTATTGAGCACATTGAATATTTCCTGCCACTCCCATCTGGCCTGCCAAGTTTCAGTAAATGGGTCTGCTACTACCCTTATGTATCTACTCTTGTAGATTAAGGCCCATTTGTCCCTAGCTGCTTTCAGAATTCTCTATTTTTGTATTTTGCCAGTTTCACTATATGTTGTGCAAAAAATCAATTCCTGTTACGTCTTAAGGGAGTTCGTTGTGCCTCCTGGATTTCAATGTCTGTTTCCTTCCCCAGATTGTGGAAGTTCTCAGCTATGATTTGTTCAAATACACCTTCCACCCCTTTCTCTCTCTCTTCTTCTTCTGGAACTCCTGAAGATATGGAACGATATGGATATTATTATGTTGCATTGAATCACTTTATTCTCTAATTCTCCCCTTGTGGTCTAGAATTTTTTTTATCTCTCTTTTTCTCAGCTATATCTTTTCCCAAAATTTTATCTTCTATTTCACTTATTCTCCCCTCTGCCTCTTCAATCCTTGCTGTCACCACCTCTAGTTTATTTTGCACCTCATTTACAACATTTTTTAATTCATCATGACTATTTTGTAGTTCCTCGATCTTTGCAGCAATAGATTCTCTGCTGTCATCTATGCTTTTTTCAAGCCCAGCGATTAATCTTATGACTATTCTAAATTCTTGTTTAGTTATATTGTTTATATCTGTTTTGATCAATTCTTTAGCTGTCATTTCTTCCTGGAATTTCTTTTGAGGAGAATTCTTCTGTTTCAGCATTTTGGCTAGCTTTCTGTCCCTTATGGGTTTTAAAAGCTTGTTATGTGTCCTGTACCTGTGAGCACTATTAAAGAGGGGTCATACACCATCCAGGGCCTGGACCTTCAGGAGGTGTTACTTGCTCTCTGTTATTATGACTCTGGTTGCTTTATCCCTATTCATAGTGATGTTTTGGACCTTATACCAGTTGTGCTTTGATTCGTTCATTGAAGTAGCCCTGGGAAAGAAAACAAACAAATAACAAACAACAAAAAACAAAAACACCAGCACCAAGAAAACAATGGGGTGGGAGCAGTGTTGATGGAAAAGGGGTTTTATCCCATAGAAAGAGAGAAATGACAGAGGCAGGAGAAAGAAAAGAAAAGAAAATTGACCAGGCAGAGAAACTATACAGTTTAATCCAGAGAGAGGAAAATAAAGAAGGGGATATAAAACAGGCATAAAGAGAATAGATCAAATGTGTCTGCTTAAACAAACGAACAACCAGAATAACCAGACTAGAAGGAGGGAAGAAAGAAGAAGGAGAAAAGGAAGGAAAAAAGAAAAAATATATATGTATATACACACATACATATAATAAGAATCGTCCAAAAATTAAATCAGGAAATGCAAAAACGCTGGGTGCCTTGGAAATGGTGGCAGTGCTGGTCTGGAGGAGGGGCTGTCTGGTTGGAGGGCATCAATCCTGCTCCAATAGATATGCAGTTACCAGGCACGGAGGGGCGTGGTTTGGTGTAGGCAGGTTTTGCCTCCGCTGTGGGCCTGCTGTCCATTCCCTGAAGTCCCACCTTGTTGGTGATGTGGAAAATAAAGGCGACACCCCAGTGTCTCCTCCATGGACCAGGTATCCCAAACCACTCCATTCAGTTCATCCTCACAGTGCTGTGGGCATGAACGTGGCAGTTTGTCCCGCTCTGCCGACTCCTGCGCCTCCCTGGTGCTCGGCTGGGATTTAAACCCTGATTTCTTAAAGGGTCCTGCTCTGTGTGCCCCAGTTCCGGGGAAGTGCCACTCCACGCCACCGGTATATGGCCTCTGGCTGAGAAGCGCAGGCAGTCTTTGTCCTTCGAACAGTTATATACCTTCTTGCCATAGCACTCCAGGGAGGGGATTGCTTTCTCTCACGCAGACTGCCCCTCTGAACTAGTTATCAAACCCGGGGCTGGCTCCCCTCCTCCCCAGGTGTGCGAACAGGGTAGCTGGCCCAAGTCCAGAGAAAGCCTTGCAGTTAGAGATTGGATCTTTCTCTGTCCTGGTCCATGGTTTTTGTCGTGTCCAGATACAGTCTTACACTTCCACAGTCTCTTTTTCTTTTCCCTTTATCTCTCCACAGAAGAGAATTCTTCCCCTCTGTGCCTATGCTGCCTGTTTTATCTCTCCCAGTTCTCAATCATGCACCTATGGCTAGCCAGGTTGTCCCCGTGGGCCCCTGGAGAGTCTCTGTCACTCTACAGCCCAGACCCTTGGAATTCAAAGTTTTTTGGCCTCAACACTGCTGTGTTTGAGGGATGAGAGAACTTTGGGTCCCCCAACTTCTCCGCCATGTTGAACCTCTCCTGTTTCTTAAATTTTACATATGAATGAGATCATATGGAATTTGTCTTTGGCTGGCTTGTTTTGCTCAACATAATACTCTCTAGCTGTATCCATGTTGTTGTATAATACTCTCTAGCTCTACCCATGTTGTTGCACATGGCAAGATTTCATTCATTTTCATGGCTGAGTAATATTCTATTGTGTGTATATATATATATATATATATATATACACACACACACACACACACACACACACACAATATATATATACACACACATATATATGTGTGTGTATATATATATATATAAATAATATATATACACACACATATACCACATCTTCTTTATCCATTCATCTATTGATAGATGCTTGGGCTGTTTCCACAGTTTGGCTCTTGTAAATAATGTGCAATAAACATAGGAGTGTATGTATCCCTTTGAATTAGTGTTTTTATATTTTTGGAGTTGCTCTATTTTTAATTTTTTGGGGAACCTCCGTACTGTTTCCCACAATAGCTGCACCAGTTTGCATTCTCACCAGCAGTGCAAGAAGGTTTTTTGTTTTTTTTTTCCATATCTACACCAACACTTGCTGTTTCTTGTATTGTTGATTTTAGCTATTCTGACAGGTGTCAGATGATATCTCATTGTAGTTTTGATTTGCATTTCCCTGGTGAAAAGTGATGATGAGTATCTTTTCATGTGCCTGTTGTCCATCCATATATCTTCTTTGGAGAAATATCTGTTCATGTCTTCTGCCTATTTTTAAATTTGATTACTTGGTTTTTTTTGGTGTTGAGTTGTATCAGTTCTTTATATATTTTGGATACTAACCCTTTATCAAATATGTTATTTGCAATTATCTTCTCCCATTCCATGGGTTGTCTTATAGTTTTGTTGATTGTCTCCTTCACTGTGCAGAAACTTTTTGTTTTGATGTAGTCCCAGTAGTTAATTTTTGCTTTTATTTCCCTTGCCTCTGGAGAAATATCTAGAAAAGTATTGCCACAGCTAATATCAGAGAAATTACTGTCTGTGCTCTCTTCATGGATTTTTATGGTTTCATGTCTCACATTTAAGTCTTTAATCCATTTATTTTTGTGTATGATGTAAGAAAGTGGTCCAGTTTCATTCTTTTGCATGCAGCTGTCCAGTTTTTCCAACACCATTTGTTGTAGAGACTTTTTCCCATTGGATATTCATTCCTGTTTTGTTGAAGATTAATTGACCATGTAATTAAGGGTTTCTTTCTGGGTTTTCTATTCCATTCCATTGATCTATGTGTCTATTTTTATGTCAGTACCATACTGTTTTAATTACTATTGCTTTGTAATATAACTTGAAGTGCAGAAATGTGATACCTTCAGTTTTTTGTTTTTTGTTTTTTGTTTTCTTTCTCAAGGTTGTTTTGGCTATTCAAGGTCTTCTGTGGTTCCATACAAATTTTAAGATTGTTCATTCTTGTTCTGTGAAAAATGTTGTCGGTATTTTGGTAGAGATTGAGTTAAATGTGTAGACTGCTTTGGGTAGTATAGACATTTTAATAATATTTGTTCTTCTAATCCATGAGCATGGAATGTCTGTCCATTGCTTTGTGTCATCTTGAATTTCTTACATCAGTGTTTTATAGTTTTAGAGTACAGGTCTTTCACCTCTTTGGGTAGGTTTATTCCTAAGTATCTTATTATTTGGGGTACAATTGTACATGGGATTGTTTTCCTAATTTTTCTTTCTGCTGCTTCATTTTTGGTGTATGGAAATGCAACCAATTTCTATACATTGATTTCTGTGTCCTACAACTTTAGTGAATTCATTTATCAGTTTTAGTAGTTTTTTGGTGGAGTCTTTAGGGTTTTCCATATAGAGTATCATGTCATCTGCAAATAGAGTTTTACCTCTTCCTTACCAATTTGTATGCCTTTTATTTCTTTATGTTGTCTGATTGCTGTGGGTTGTCTCCCCCAGTACTATGATGAATAAGAGTTGTGAGAGTGGACATCCTTGTCTTGTTCCTACAGTCTATTTTCTATTCAAAGCTATTGTTTTGTTTTTATTAAGAGCTGATCATGACCTACAATATTGATTTCACAACTCTTAACAGCTCATCATCTGTGATTTGAAAACCATGGCTTTAAGAGACATGCAGTTAAATTATCTCCTAGATTTCAAAAGATGTCTTTCCATAACAGTTAAATCATAAGAAAATAACATGTTGTTTTAGCTCCTTATAGACCTGATTCAATAAATTGTGAACTATCTTTCCCTTGCCCTTCATCAAAGGCTGACATAAGGCCAAATGCATACATAGTGTCCTTTGAAGGTCAGTATTCCATATGTGTTCCTCTTGGAGTTCAAGACATAGTTTGGTACTGACTGGTATACAGTAATTATTATTGAATAGCATTTTTTATTTCCCATTTTTCCACAACTGTTATGAAATTTAAAACTTTCGTATACGTGTTTTGTAGCTTTTCTTAACCTGGATTTTCTAGATTGATTATGTCTTCTTCCATCTCTGCAAGCTCACTGTCTTTGTCTTCACCAGTTCTCTAAATTACAGTAGTTACTAACCACTCTGCCACCTGCCTCTCATTTTCATTCTTATTTCACACTGCTGTGGACTGATTTTTTCCAAAGATGATGATCTAAAATACAAAGACAGTCATTCGCATGCTTCAAATCTTTCCACAATCCCCTTTAGGGTCACCTCTAAGAGATTTGGCCAGCACACAAAGATTTTTCTGGAAACCAGGTTAGGTAAATATGCCTATGTAATATTAAAATTTAATTAAATGGCTCCAAATTAATTTGTAATTTTGCTCTAAATTGCTCCATTAGAATGCCCAAAAAACATTCGTAGAAGAAGTAAAATATCTAAAGAGCTAAGAAAGAGTAAATAGCTCTAGACTACTGACTGTGATTAGTATTTTTTAGTCTCCACATATGGAAGCATAAAAAATGATATTTATATACCTAGGAATTCTCTGATTTATTAAATAAAAGAAAAAGGGCCAAATTTGACCCTCTGCCACAGGCTTACCTGCTCATGGACAGCATTTTAAAATTTCTGTCTCGAATACCTTTACATGGACATGTGCTTACTAGTTCACTACTCCCTGCTGTCCTAAACATAACCCATCACATTCATTTCAGCCACCTGAAAGACCCCTCATAGCTTTAGAATTTATAAGTCTTGTTAAAAGTTAAAACGTCCAGGAGAAGTGGTCAAATGGGGTCCTTCTCATCATAATCTATTTTGTCTTCCAAATACTAGTTTTGTTTCAGCTTTTTGTATCATTTCCAGGTTTGATTCTAAAAGTGCCTCAAATCCCAAGGAGAAAAGAACTATCTTCCTACCAGTCTAAATAAACAAATAGACAATAAAGAAACAAACAAACCTTAGGTAAAATATTGAGAATGACATCCCTGATTAGGTGGCATTTAAGCTGAGACTTGACAGATAAGGAGGAGCAAGCTATACAAAGAGCCATACAAAGAATATTCTAAGAGAAGTAACAAGTGCAAAGAGCCTGAGGCAGGAAAACATTTGGTGTGTTAGGCCAATATGACTGAGGCTTATAAGAAAGAGCAAGAACTGTTATGACATTGAAAACTTTGCCAGGGTTTGGAACATGAAGTACCCAAAGACTGTAGTAAGGAGTCTGGATTTTATTTAACTTGCAGTAGGAACTCTTGAAGCATTTTGAGTAGGGGAGTGATGTTGTATGATTCCAGTTTGACCTACTCTGCAAAGAATGAATAATAGGAGAGCTAATAAAGGAAGATGGGAGAACTACCTGGAAGCTACTGCAGCTTTACAAGGTGAGAGATGATGGTGGCTTAAACCAGGTCAGTGGTGGAGGTGGAAAAGGTGGATGCACCTGACGTAAGTTTTGGAGGATACATTGACAGGAATTGCTGATTAACTGGGTGTGAAGGTTCTATAAAAGGAGAACTCATGGATGACTCTTGGGTTTCAGGTATTATTAACTGGTGGATGATAGTACCATTTACTGTGGGAAGAATGAGGTCATGTGGCATTGAATGGGAGAAGGAAGAGCCATGACTCATTCTGGGCACATGCAGTTTGAAATCTGAAATAGGATTCAGAGAAGTTCTAGGCTGGACACATAGATTAGCATTGGCTAAAGATTCAAGCCTTTGAGAGTATGGATAGAGAAGAAAAGGAGGAATCCAATCCAAGATCAGTGATACTCCAAGAATAGAAGCTGGAATATAGCAGAAAGAGCTAGCAAAAAAAAGTACTGAGAAGGAGCAGCTCGAAAGGAAGTATGAACACAAGGATGTGATATCACCAAAGCCATCAAGGAAGGAACTGTCAATCTTGTTGAATGATACTGAAAAGACAAATAAGGTGAGATTAGAAAATCAGCCATCAGGTTGTGCAACCCTCAGGTCATTGGTGACCTGAAACAGAACAGTTTTAGTGAATGGTGGAATGGAAGCCAAATGGAGAGAAATTGAAGAACACATGTGAGGGGGAAAAATATTGATGGCATGTGTGAGCCTCTCAATAAGAAGCTTTGCATCTCAGCTTTGAGTTCCTTGGGTAGCTTAAAGCATCCTGAAAATACAAATTTGGGGTAACAGTTTCACTGTTTATCTTACCTTTAGAATCCCTTTCAATTTGAAGAAGTCAGCCTTTCCCTTGGTTGGTGCAGTCACTGTTAATGTTTTTCATCCAGCTATTCTTTTCAAAAGACAGTTTCACGACTTGGCTGTGATCATTCTGCTTGTCAGTGTGCTTCAGGGCCTGAGGTTATCTCAAGATGGTGTGTTGGAGTCAGTACAAGTTTCATTTATTTAAAACTTGGACTTGGTAAAAGAGTCTCTTGAGATCTAACACCTCCCTCCCCTGCCAGGCTTGGGGAGAGGAAACAAATCCTACATGGCAAATATCATTTACACCATTCTAACACATTCAGAACACGCTTACCAAATCCTAACGAGGGGAGAGAGAGTATGCACACTCAATAGAGAAGTTCATAAAATGAGAAACGTACAGTCATTTTAAGAATACATAATTTAATAAGGAAGTTGTGAGAGAGCTGCTGACCCAACGTTCATTTTTCACTTGAAGAGATATCAATATTTAGAATTTTAAGATCTAAAAATAAGATGAATTTTGTACCTCTGAACAAGAAAAAAGTGCTATTATTTTGTACCCTTCAGTATCTAAGCAACTAGTTTCTTCTTTGATAATAATGGATTGCATCTCATTACAATCAGAGTTGGAATGGTTAGACTTTTAATATCCTCATTTTAGAAATTCTGAATATAACCAGAACATTGCAATTTAGCTCAATCAAAAATTAAATCCATTTTAAACCAAGAGAAGGACCTTGTATCTTGAGCTTCTAATTGTTGTACTATAGAATCATAGAAGCTTCAATGAAGAGTAATCCTAGGTTTATCTGATGTAAGTTCCTACCTAAAAAACAGGGATCGTACAAATTCTGCTTTTATTAATGGTGCATTCACTACGCACAGAGCCAGTGCCATTTTGAAGCAGATCTAATAGAAAGTTACTATGACTTGGGGGCATGTGGGTGGCTCAGTGAGTTAAGCCACTGACCCTTGATCTCAGCTCGGGTCATGATCTCAGGGTCATGAGATCAAGCGCAAGTTGGGCTCCTTGCTGAGGGTGGAGCTATTTAAAACAAAAAATGTTTTCTCTTCAAGGCAAATAATAGTAACAAATAGTTGTTACCATTTTTGAATATTTACAATATGTGTCTGTGAAAATTATTTTTATGTGTTTCATCTCATGGTATATTTACATTTATGCTCTGAGGTGGTCACGGCCAACTCTATGAGCACCATCTCTCTTGCGTGGTCTCCTGCCATAGATGATGGCAAAGGAAATGCTTTCTGTCTTCATCTCTCTTGCAGCCAAGAGTTGCTGTAGAATTCAGTTTTGGCCAAGGAGACATGGAGGAAAATCTGCTAGGGGGTTTCTGGGAAAAACTTTTCCTCCCTTTTAAAGGGAGGGGCATGTTTGGACGGTTTTGCTTTCTCCCATTTCCCTGCTCGCTCTCACTGCTGCCAGATTTTGAACTTGAAATTGTGAGGGTAACGTGTCTGGAACCACTGCTGCCATTTTTCAACAATAGAGGGAAGGTCAAGAAAATCACAGAGAACCTGGAACCCTCCCCCCACAGAGCCATTAAACTAACCCTAGAACCACCCACCTCTAGACATCTCAATAAGTAAATAAGTGATGTCTTTATGGACTGAGCCAGGATTAGCTGGCTTTTCGGTCACCAGAAGCTCCCATCATCCTGACGGAGTGGGCAATGTTATTATTCTCCTCTCACATAGGAGGAACAGACGTAGAAAAAGTAAAATAATAACCCAAGGTTGCACAGAGGACAAAGGGCAGAACTGGGACTCAAACTTGTAAACCCCAGAACAAAAATGAAATGCCCACCAGTTTCCTGAATTGGGTTTCATGTTATGAAACGTGGTTTTTCAGATTCTTTGTTATGCTGACTAGTCACATGTTGTCATAACTTGTTTTTTCATTGTTTCTCCTATGAGACCCTCACAGCCAAGTGCTGTCACTCCAAACTCTGACTAAAGCAGAGGGTGAAAGAACATTAACTATCTCATTCTGTGCACACACGTGAACACAGGCAGAAGTTCCAGGAGCTTTTTACCAGTCTTATGACCCTCATGTTGACTCATGGTAAGATTTGTTATTTCCCTAATTTCCCTCTAACTTTAAGAACTAGAATATTGAAAAGAGTTGTTGGAGAAGCATGTACTTTAGACGGTTGCCTTCATACATACCTATGGGATGATGCATAATGCTTTTATCCCCAGCTTTACTGAGATATAATTGACATTCGATGTAAAAGTTTAAGGTGACGATTTGATACGTGTATGTATTGCAGAATGATTGCCATAATAAGATTAGTTAACACCGCCATCATGTCACATAATTACCGCTTCTTTATTGTGACAATAATACATCTTGCATATGTATGTATGTGTATATATATATATATATATATATATATAATAGTCATATATATTTTATATGTAATGGACATATACAGTGGATATTTATATATATTTAATATACATATATAAAATGGATATATATATATCACATTTCCATTATCCATTCATCTCCCCATGTAAATTAGAATCTCTCATATACTTGAAGACATTCAGATATAAGGATTCCTAAATCTCACTTTACTGTTCAAGTGTTTCAGATCATTATGATTATCATTAACTGTACCAATAAACTGTAAGTTGCACAAGAGCAGAGACTTTTTGTTCCAATGCATCTTAGTATAGTTCCTGGCACATATTAGGTACTCAGCAAGTATCGGTTGAATGTGAATGAGTATTAAGAAATTCTTCCTTCTATTTAGTTTAAGTTCTTAGTGTTATTTTCCCGTGTTCATTGCACAGTGGAGACCCCAAAAGTAATGGCCTAAGGTACAGATGCCTTGCAAATCCCTGGTTGAAGGATGTGTCTGTCTATACATTTAATTAACTCTCTCTTTAATCAATTACCTGAATAAGGTTTAATATTAGTCTGTACACAATTAATGACACTATTTACCATGACACTCGGTCCAACCACTTATTTTGGACTCTCTAACTGATGATCTGCCCAGAGTACATGGTTGGTTGTCATATGGAGGATAGAATTGAGAGTTGTGTTGAGAGCCGGGGACCAGCCTGAATGAATAAATGAATGAATGAATTAAATCAACTTTTATTGCAGTTACAATTTCTCCTTGATCACTCAGTCTTATCTCCTTTCACAGGAGAGGATAGGAGGATTGTTTCTAACCAAACTTTTGATGTTTTCCCAATACTCAATTCTCTTTTACATGTTCTCATATCAATTCCCACTGTTTTCAAAGGTATTAAAATTAATCTCTAAGGTCTAGATTTTCTTTTGTTTCCTGTACCAACACATATGACCACTCTTCCTTATCTAATCTTAAAGAATTTCAGTATGTCTCCATGAGTACCTAACTGGCCTGAGATTAACCGAGGATCAATTCTTGATATCAGATTTCAGAACAGTCGGTGAATGTGAATCCACTTACTCGTTATTATTTTAATGAACTCTCACCACTTTTGTTTAATAATCCTCCTTCTTCTCTCATGGGGAGCCTACCTAGTTTGGGGCTCACTGACTGCAATGATTAGAAATCCTTTAGCCTAAATGTCTAAAGAAGGCTAAAATTAGCATGGCTACAAATCATAGAGTTACCAGAAGAACTTGTCAAAACTAAAACCAGGAGGAGATCCAGGAAATAATGAATTTATAAAGAGTGTTAGTAGTATTTGAATTATGTTCTCTTCACTGGTAAAGATGATGTCAAATAAGAAGAGCTATGAGTATCTCTGAGAACACACTTAGATATATTTTATTGCTCTGAATTTAATGTAATAGAACATTGTAGCATTTGGGAGTTATCTTCATGAATGACATTTACAACCTGGTTTGCCTCCCCAGTGGAAGGAAAAATGTGTTCTACTAACCTACTAGAATTACCCAGAGTTTGAAGCTACATAACTGAAGTCTTAAGCTAATAAAAACACAGGTTAACTATGGAAACGGAATGATACCGCATCATTGTTAGACTATTACTGGCATTATTTATCTTTAATACATTTTAGGAATTAAACATCTAAAAAGAAGACAACTATTGCATGCTTTGAAGTTGGTGTTAAACTTCCAGTGTGACATAGGTGAAGAGGTTTGTCGTCAAATCCACCACTCCCTGACAGGCAATACATCTAATGAAGTATCTGCCGAACATTATTTATTAGAACGATTTCTCACATTCTACCTAGGCTGCCAGAAGTACCTAGGCTAATAGAAGATCCTATGTCACTCCCAAAGATAAAAACCAAAATCAGGCATTGCCACAGGAGTGAAATTAATTGCCAGTGAGGTAGGAAAACAACCATATTCTATTAAGCTTGAGCATGAGACATTAGAGACAAGTAAAACGTGAGGAATGAATTGGTAATGGTACAGTTGAACAACATGGAGTCTGACCCGCATGGATCCACTTATATGTAGATTCTTTTCAACAAATATACAGTATTTTAAATGTATTTCCTCTTCCTCATGATTTTCTTAATAATAGTTTCTTTGATCTAACTTAATTTTTGAGTATATAATACATATAACATACAAAATATGTGTTAACACATATTTTCTCATGATTTTCTTAATAATATTTCTTTGATCTAACTTTATTTTTATGTATATAATACATATAACATACAAAATATGCTAATCAACTGTATATTATCAACAATGCTTCAGGTCAACAGTAACCTTCTAATAGTTAAGTTGTTGAAGAGTCAAAAGTTATACACCTATTTTTGTCTGTGTGGGGGGGTCAGAACCTGTAATCCCCACATTATTCAAGCGTCAACTATACTGTGAATTTATTCCCAGTATCTTAAATAGTGCCAAGTTCCAGGGACAACATGTCCATTTCTCAAACACAGTTCTCAAATATTCTTGGTGGGAGTAGAAATTGATGTACCTTCTTTGGAGGACAGTTCAGCCAAATTCTCCTCAATTAAAAATGTATATTCCTTTTGACTGAGCAATTTCATTTTTAGTGGTCTGTGAAACATACGTAATCCACATGTTTCTACAATTGCATATGCCTAATTTATAAAAACTAAAGTTTGAAAACACCATAAATGCCTATCAAAAAAGGGTGAGTTAAATAAATTATGATACATTCACACAGTAGAATGCTACATGTTTTTTAAAAAGTCTTAGTTGAAATAAAACACTCTTTAAAATGTATTAAGTGAATTAAGTAAAATACATAACTTCCCCCCCCCTCTCTTTTATATGTACTGAATTTCCCTGGAAGGAGACATACAAACAAGTAACTGCAGCTGCTTCTAGAAAGGATAACTAAAGGACCAGGGAACAGAGGAGGAAAGAAGAACTGTATTTCACTACACAAGAGTTTAGAATTGTAACACATCTATGTATTGCTAATTTTTAGAACTAATTTAAAAAATTTTTAAATTGCCATATTCACCATATCTATGACTTGTATCAATGAAAATCATGTATTTCATATTACAGTTGTCTCAGCTATCTGGGAATTATGAAGCTCAGCATCATCAGAAATCATAGTTATTAAATGAGATACTAGATCTTGTTATTTATTCATGAATAAATAAGCATACATATAACTATCGTAAATTGGCTTTGTTAACTATATTTTAATATAATTATTTCCTTTGTAATGCTATACCTTTCGTTGTATTCATTTAGAAGTATTATTCTGAGAGAGGTCCATAGGCATGTGTAGAGTTCCAAAAGGGCCAGCGGAACAAAAAAGATGAAGAATCCCTGAACAGATACCACATTTGCTGAAAGGGGGGTAACTAAGCTTCGCCCCTCCTCCCCAGAAAACCCTGGAGAAGCTGAATAGCTAGAGGAAAGCTTGGAACCTAAAGAACAAAGGATAGGGAGCAGGGTAGAGGGTGGCCAGCCATGCAGCCATGGGCGAGCTATTTTACCTTCTGGTCTTGCTTCCCCCCCGTATTGCACAAGAAGAGTCACCACAAGCCTGGTGGGCATTTGGAGATCAACATCCACAAAAGAAGCCCAAGTGTCTGGTTTGGGCATATCGAGGCATCAAAACTTGCTGGAGTATGGACAGATTCAGAGCTAGGGTATCCACTTCTTTTCCTCCTCTAAACCACCAGAGTCAGTGGATTATAATCCTAGGCCCCCATTGGTCAATTGTCATTCTGTGATGCCTGGAGTGCTGTGCCCTGGGACCCATTTCTCCCCTCTGCCTACTCTCACCAGTAGGGGCACCAACCATGACCTGGCCTACACCCCCACATGATGCTAGTAGATGTTGCCAAAACCCTCAGGGGAACAAACCCTCACAAGCCAAAATATCTAGGCTCTTGAGGAACACAATCACTATAGGACATAGATACACTGAGCATATGAAGCAAATTCATGTGATCAATGGATCTATAATTTAAAGAAAGCATAATATCCATAAAGAGATAAAGGAAGGTTTTATTAATTTTATATAGGCTACTATAGAGTTGAAATCCCAGTAGGTAGCGAAGGCATGGCCACTATCAAGGGAAACAAGTTGGTCAGTAATTTGCTGTAAGTTCATGATGAAAACTAAAATATTAGTAAAGTTACTACTAGTTCTCAGAAGGGCTTACCGTAACAACAAACACGTAAAGTTAGAATCAATCCTGAAGGGCCTTGAGAAAAACAAAGTTTGGTAAAGGGGGAAATGAAGACATTCAAGACAAACAGAAATATAGATGAAAACATAAAGGCAGAACTGAAACAAACACAGACTTGAAAAAAGCAAATAGATTCATCCGACTTGAGCTAATGAAGAAGAGTAAGGAGAAAAGAGAAAATCGACGTAGGCTGTTGAATAAAATATTAAGAAATTCACATTTTATATGCTAGACAAAAGGAAGCCACTAGGCTTCCAGTCTTACACAGGTAATTGAAAGATTTCAATTTTACTTTTATTTGGAGGAGGAAAAATACCTTAAAATCACACTCTCAGTCTTTCTTTTTAAATTTGCCCTCATTAATAACTTGACATCTTTTATAATATTCAAGTCTTGAGACATTACCAATTCTCCAATGAAAGACCTGGTAGGAAATACAGGTGTTCAAGATTTCTGTGATAACATATTTGGATTTTTGTTATTCTTCTTAATAAATGTCAGTTTCCAGAAAAATCATCCTGAAAAAGAGTGCTTTTAGAATTTTTACATAATCATTGACATACTAAAATGTCATGGTCAAGATGTTAGGCTTGACTAGTATTAATGCATTTTTGAAACTGAACATGAAAAAAGTATGCTTTGTCAGACATTTAGATTATTTTCTCTGCTTGCTGAATAATTTCAGGAGTCTTTATTGTGAATTCTGAGGGTAAGATTAAAGACATGGTTATGGTTGCCTTTTTTCTTATGGTTGCTTTTTAAAAGGCACAGTTGTATTATATCAATGAAAACTACATATTTTATGATATCTTCTAATCACCACACGATAAAAAGACCCAAATACTTAATCATTATTTTCCTTCATTCATTTTGTAGCATAACCTATAGCCATACGTTTTATACTGTGGTATTTCTGAGATTTGAGTACTAAAGTTTCAGTTATCGGTTTGCTTGCTTATTTTCTAAACTGGGAATTTGATAAGAATTGGATGTTAAATAACTCAAGATCATTTTCTTGGAATGGGTTTTGTTTCATATAGGCCAGACAAATAACTTAGATATCAAGGAGTGCTGAAAGGCTTCCAACAAAAATACGGCAGTCTCTTCTTAATGCCCCTCTCCCCAGTTCCTCACTCCTGTGCCCAGAGTAAATCATTTTCAGCTTGTTGTCGTTGTCTCCTCTGGAATTTATATCAATATTTTAAAATAATGTATACAGCCTTTTTCTCTTGATTCTGTGTGGCAACCAGAGTCTCCGTTGACAAGATCAATGTCCTTCTAATTTCTGTTCCTTGCAATGTGACGTATCTCCAAGATCTTTTTCTGTCCCTAATGTTTTGACATTTCACAATCACATAGGTTCTCCTCATGCATCGTTCTGGACTCATTTCCTCCGGTTTGGGGGAAAATATTCTTGTATTTCTCTCTCACCATTTTCTCTATTCTTTCCCCTGCCCCCCCCCCCAGAATTCCTATTCATGACATATTGTCCCTCTATTTTTTTTTTCTTCCTGATGTCATCTCTTCATTTTTGCTCAGTTTTGGGGGAGATTTCCTCATCTCTATCTTCCCAGTGCTTCCACTGAGTTTATCATATTTACTCTCATATTTTAAATGTCCCTTTCCATTTCTTTTAATGGTATGCTGTTCTTGTTTTATTTGTGCAATATTTCTCTTATCTCTCTCCTGTTTTCTTTGAGATTTTGTGTTTTGTATTTTCCTTTTTTTCCTGCCTATGTTTTCCCCTTGTTGCTTATTTCATTCTCTTTCTTTTATGTTGAAGTTTGTCCTCAAATCCCCAATTATCACTGGCTATTCTTCTGTGTTTAAGAATGAGGCACTAAGAAATCACCTTGCATCTGTCTGTGCAAGGATGAGGTTGTGTGCTAGTGGCTGTAATGCAGAGAAATGGAGACACCCACTGACTTTTTATTTGTAGACCCCCCCATGTCCATATCAGCATGTCTTTCCTCTGGACTTGTTTCTTTTCTCCAAAGAAGGAGGTTCTAGTCTCCTGTTTTAGAGATGAGGTGATGACAGGGGAGGATAAATAACCTGCTGCTCATCATTTAGGATGTTCCTATTCTCTTGGTGACACTGTTTTCAGTATGCCGCCTTCTTCCACTGTCTGCCCTCTATGCTTGGGGTCCCCAGTCCAGAATCTCTGGTTTGGTTAATCTGGAAAATAAACATCCAGCTTCCCACTTCAATAGAATAAGGGAAGTACTCTGGCCCTATAGGATAGAAGTGAAACTTTTTAGAAACTACCTCTGATTTCTAAGCCTCTCTCAGGTTCTGCAAAGCTCATCTGCTTGCTTATGGTTAGCACTGTTCACATGTGAACACAGTCACTTGACCTTCCTCTCACCTGCTATTTCATCTATGATTTCTCTGTGTTTTTCTATCTTCATATTCCATTTGAATTAAACATCTCCTAGTTTCATTAGTAATGGAATTTGTCTTTTGTTTCTTGTTCCTGTTATTGTTTGAGGATGATCTTTGAAGACACAAGGTCAAAATATACCTTTGTTAGGCAGCCTTGAGGTAAAAATCTCCTGGGCAGTGATCATTTTTGTGATATTAAGGACGCATAAGTTTTAGATCAGCACTGTCTAATAAAAACGTTGAGATGATGAGAATATTTTATTCTGGCATTGTTTGATATGGTGACTACTAGCCACAGGTGGATATTAAATACTGAAATGTGGCTAAGGAACTGAATTTTTTATTTTATTTAGTTTTAATTAATTTCAACCTTTAACACCTAACTGTGGCTAGTGGTTACTATATTGGACAGTGCATTTGTAGATAGTAAATAAGTTGAGAAGCCAAACAAAGGCTCCAAACCAGATAGATGGCCATTTCCAATCTGGCTACAGATTTAGTCTTTTCTCACTCATAAATAATTAATGCAATTCCCAAAGTACTATAGTCTATACTTCTATAGTATTGTGGAAATTATTTTGTGCCGGAAGTTATATGTGTCACCTATCATATCTACAGAAAATGTCAAGAGTGCTCCAGTGAATATTCAATTATTTTTAAGAGATTTCAGGAGAAAAACTACCAGAAATGATTGACCACAAATGGTCCCCACCCCACTAAAGTATGAATGAACTCTCCTACTCTATGAATGTATTGGCTATGTGTTAATTAATTTTAAGTGAAGATTTGCCAAAAAAATTAGTAGTTTGAGAATAGTTAATATTAAGTCCTTTTACAGCAATTATTCAAGAATCCTTTGTCCTCAGAGGTTCCTCTACATTCAATATCATAAGCATATCTAATTTATATACAGAAGGAATATTGTTTGTCATATATGTTTTAGCCAAGAGGCATATACCTAGAGCATCCTAGTTATCAGAATATAAAATTTGAAAAAGAAAAAAACAACACAGCTCCATATTAAGCCCAAATGAACAGACTATTTCTGTGGGTTCTAATTCTCAAGTCAGTGAGTAGTGAGTTAGTTTCAGAAAATCATAAGCCATTAGAGTCCATATCCAGTCTGCTGAGTAACCCATGGTAGTTCCTGTGTGTGGAACTAAACTCCAAGGAAACATAAGTACAAATTGAAAACCAGATTCCATTATTTCTATCAGATTTCTCCATGGGATAACAAAGGGTGACCAGTGGTGAGAGAGCTAACCCAGAAAAGCCTGCTTCCCCTGGGAAACCCAGGCTTGCAGTTTGTTGACGAGTAAACTAGAATAATGTTAATCTGGGATTTCTATCAGATTGATAGTCCCACCCTTGGAAGAGCATGAACAATCACTTTTTTATTTATAGGAAAAACTGATCCTCTGACGAGATTGTATCCATGGAATATATTGTTCCTCAGTAAAAATTCCTAGTCACAGTTGAGTTATTTACAATGATTGTTTTGATATAAAGGTAAACAAAAACACCTAGAATCCTCTTCCACCATCAGTACCAGTAGTGTTTTGATATGAGCCTATGTAATGTTTGTATCAAAGATGAGAGGCTGAGTTTTTGTGAGTTTCTACAATTGGGAATATTACTGAATACCCGAAAATTTTAACTATTCAATTGTGAAGAATAATAATTGGTTGGTCTAAATAAAGGTTTATGTCTAAATCCCAGCAAAATATGCCCTAAGCCTGGGTCCCTGTGCAGTGTATGTGATGTACAAATCAAACACACTTGTGAAACCCAAGTGTTCTCCGTGTACTGAAGGATACTAATGACTTTAATAAGAGTGAAACATTGTGCTTAAAGAAAACTGATTAACCTTGACAACAGAAGTGTAAACAAGAGTCTAATGAATATTAATTTTTTTTCTTTCCTGCATTAGCTGTAGCTGTTGACTGATTAGCTCTGACACCTACATGGTCAAATTAACAAGCACATTTGAAAGACATTTTCCATTGTTTCTAATATCAACAATATTTCTGAACTTTGGTAGGTTGTTAGTAGCAAATTGTCATCATTTTTGATAGAAATCTACTAGATTACCTTTAAAACAATCATATATATTAGCTGTAGAAGGTACATATTTTAGAATGGATGAATATGGTTCCAATAATTTATAATGGGATTTCAGAAGCTAAACCAAAATCTAGTAGTGATTCCATTATTAGACTTACACATGAGCAGGATTACTTATCAGCAGCATTGATACAAGGTCAGGCTTGATGCATCCAGAGCTACCATATTGAACTAAGTGCCACTTCCCATTGTGCCCTTGCCATCTGTATGTAATGACATCAAAGGAGACAAGGCAGGAGCAGATGGCACCAATGGCATACAAGAGCAAAAGTCACACCCACAGCATGCTGCTGAGTAATGAAAGTGAGGTGACGCACAGGCAGAGAGCAGAAGGAAATTAAGAAAGGGTCATGGTGGTGCTATGGACTGCTTAGCTCCCACCATCATTACAAGAGCAGCATGCCCCACCCACTCCTGCCTCCTCCTTATGGAAAATGCTCTCCCACCACTCCCAGCATGTGCTTCTGGCAGGGGCTGTCATGTTTTTACAGGTTCCCAGTCTCCCTCACTGTAGTTGATTATCTCAGGAGGTCAGCACTTGACCTAGTCTAGACCCATTCTGCCCAGAATTTGAGCTAAGTCAAAAGAGGCATTCCTTCTCCAATGGTGGTGAGAAACAAGATGAAAATCGGAGAGCTGTCAGTAGTGATGTCTCCAGCTAAGAGGAGAAAAATAGTCTACAGTTAGAAAGAATGACAAAAACACCAACATGAAGTGGGGAGCAAAGACAGGAGATAGTTGTAATTGGGTTTCAGAGGAGAAAAATCTCTGAAATGAAAGACAGATGGAACTCGGACATAACTACTTCTGTCTCTCCCTACTTATGCAGGTAACGGTGTAGACTTTTAAAGGCCACGGTAAAAACTGTAGTATCCAATGTTGGCAGCTATAGTCAAGACACAGAGCAGGACCTAGATCATTTGTTCCCCCTTTCCACACCTGTAAAAGAAGCCGGGCTGTTTTATCCTTGTAGCAAGTTAGGCACTTTTTCTACAATAAAGGAAACCATTTAGCTTATTTCTGACAATTTCTGCCCCTCCCCAAATTTCACTCCATTCAGAAAGCTTTATTCAGGACGCCTGAAGTATGTCCTTAATCCTTTTAAATCTAGCATAAACCAGAACACTATCATAAATTTATCCTTGGAGATCACAACTTTGGAATGTTTGGGTTGTCATGTGTATAATTGGGTGATTTCTGTAGAGGGAATTGGAATGGGGGAGAGAGACAATAGGCCAAGGGGACATTCATGCTGATTAAGTTGCTTTGTAGTGATGATACTATAATAATAATCTGTTAGATTCTTTTCTAAGTACTTCACACATATTCATTTAATTCTAGCAACAACCCTAGGAAGTAACCACTAAAATAAAACTATTTTATAGATGAGAAAACTGAGGCATGGGCAAATTAACTTACTCAAGGTCACCTGACTAACAATGAGCAGAATCCAGATGCTAACCAAGTAACCTAGGGTTTGTCTTTTTAATCAACATACTCTCTTATGTCTAATAAGAAGGACACGTTACTCATGTATTGATTGTGTTATTAAAACTGAAAGTATAAAAATTTGGAATATTTTTATAAGTTGAGGAATGTATACACCAAAATATTAACAGTAGAAATCAATTTTTAAATATTGGGGATAATTTTATTTTATTCATTTATTGTTTTATTATTGTTATTATTTATTTTTTCCAAATGGGAAAAATACTTTACTTTTACATTAAAAAACCACTGGTTTGGAAGGTCACATATTTCAAACTATCCTGTGGGACTTCCCACACTATCACAGGAAACATTCTATAAAGCATACAGCAGCTCCCTTTCCAATTGGAGACAGTGTGGCTCTGTATTATAGTAATTGACTGCAAGAGTTAGATTTTACAGATATGTTGTGCATGTGTTTTCCCCCACTCTGGCACAACATGCTGTTTGAGAAGGCATATGTTATACCAAGTAAATATGAGCCCGAGTATAATAATTGTGACTTGCAACTAACATCTACATGATACCAAAAGTGTAGGCCATGAGAATTTTCTCTTAGCATGATGAATACAGTATCTATAAATTTTGTCTGGGAAAAGTCATGCCTAAGGAAGAGTAATATGTTTGGGGCACCTGGGTGGCTCAGTTGGTTGAACGTCCGACTTCGGTCCAGGTCATGATTTCATGTTTGTAAGTTCGAGCCCCACATCGGATTCTGTGTTGACAGCTCAGAGCCTGGAGGCTGCTTTGGATTCTGTGTCTCCCTCTCTCTCTGCCCCTCCCCTGCTTGCACTCTGTCTCTCAAAAAATAAAATAAAACATGTTTAAAAATTTTAAAAAATATATGAAATGACAGCATGATACCATGAAAAGAACATGAAATTAAGACAGCAGGCTGAGAATTGGGGAGATGTACTAGATCCATTGACTGAGGATTTTAATCTCAGTTGTATCTTAAATGATGTGACCTTGTGCAACCCATTTAAGCTTTTTGGTCTTTGCTTTTCTTATAAATAGATGCCAAAGTTAAAATTATAATATTCCATGATTGCATGCTAATATAGTTGGTCATGTCTGTAGAACTCACTTGCGTATTCTTGATTCAAAGTGAAATTTCCTAATCATCCAAAAACTGAACTTTGCCATCTTTTGGACAGATGTATAACACTCCCTTGGGGAAACAGGCTGTGATAGCTATTTGGGTGTTTTCCTCTCTCTAAATAAAAGTCAAATATACACGTCCAACAAAAGCAGGGCTGGCTGGTGGGAGTAACCCAGGAGATGTGAGAGTTGCTGTCTTGTCATGAACAGCACAGTGGATGTCAGCTCTCAGCTCACATAGTGGAAGCAGCAGTTAATATTGATAGCTTCAAGTCAATGCTTTCTGACGTGGATTCTAGCAGAAAGGAAAACAGACGAGTGTGAAAAGTTATTTCTGCCTGGAGATGGTTCATTTGGGAATGAGATGGCCTATATCTAAAAAAGTCTGTTTATCCCTCTAAACAGACCCCAAGTAAAAGGAATCCATCCTCAAAACTTATGGCAAGAGCAAATGGACACAAGGGAACTTTTGGGGGTGTTGGAAATGTTCTATTTCTTGATTGCAGCGGGGATTACGTGGCTGTATACATTTGTGAAGACATCAAGTCATACAAATTAAATTGAATGCATCTATCATATGCAAATTATACCTCATGGAGTTGAATCGAAGAAAAAAAATGTACACAGAGAGATTGTCCACACACTCAGAAAGATTTCTTCTCACTTCTTTGAGCTAAAGTTAAAAAATTCCAAAATACTTACTTTAAAATATGTTTGTCTTTCAACTCAGAAATCCCACTTAGATAAGTCATCAGTGTGGAGAAGTACTAATTGATGAGAACTAAAATTTGTCTTCAAGGATGCCCACTGTTCACTGCAATTCATGCAGTTTATTATAGCAAACAAAAGGATACAAGGTAAATGTTTGACCTTGGGGGATGGCAGCCTGGTGATCCAGTTAAGTGTCTGAACTCTGACGCCAGGATGTTGGGTTCAAATCCTAACTCTGTGGGTTACTAGATGGAAATTTCTAGCAACTGTCTAAATCTCTCTTGCTTAGTTTTCCTATTTCTAAATTGAGGTTAATAATAATATTTACCTCATGGGGTTGTTATGAGGATTAAATAAGCTAATATTTGGAAAGTGCTTAAAACAGTACCTGGCATAGAGTAAATGCTGAATATATAATCATGAGATGAGCAAAGTGTTTTGGTTCATATATTACAAAGGTGTAGACAAACAAAATTCATTTTGACGTAACTTTTTCTACTAGATTTATGTTAACATAGTGATTTTATACTAAATAGATCTGAATTTTAATGATACAGATAACCAATTACTTCTATAAGAGTAGTAACTTCAGATTTGTAGAACTTTATTCCATAGCTTCTAAACACTGTCCTCTTGAGAACAGTATGTATAACATACTGTCTATTTTTAAGAAAGAATGAACATGAAAGCATGTGCTTTTTTTTAAGAAAAAAGGAATATAAAGGTACATCTTTTTTTAGAAAGAAGGAGTATAAAAGTACATAAAAGAAGGGATTAAACAGTTGCACTTTTAGCAGAAGAACAAGCCAAAAATAAATATAAATGGTTATCTATGATGATCAGGAGGGAACAAGGTGAAGAGGAAAGAAATGGAAGCTACACTTTTCTGGATCAATTAGTTATATAGTTTTACCTTTGGGCCCATGTAAATGTTTTATGTAACAGAAAACCAAATTAACCCAAATGTGACAGTTAATTTTAACTAACTATCTGCGTTAAGGGATGCCCAGATAGCTGGTAAACATTTCTGGGTGTATCTGTGAGGATATTTTTCTGAAGAGATTAGCATTTGAATTAGTGAACCCAGTAAAGCAGATGGCCGTCCCCAGTGTGGGCGGGCAGCATCCAATCCATTGAAGGCTTGCATAGAGCAGCAAATTTGGAGAAAGGTGCATTTGCTCACTCTCCCAGCATCTGCTAAGGCATCCATCCCCTCCTGCCCTCAGAATGCGGCACTGCCGGTTCACAGGTGTGTGCCCTCACATCAGGATTCTCGGGAGCAGCTCTTAGTTCCCGGGCCTGTGGATTCAGACTGGATCATACCACTGGCTCTCCTAGTTCTCTTAGAGATGGCAGACTGTGGAGCTTCTCAGCCTCTATAACTGTGCAAGCCAATTCCTATAATAAATCTCTCATGGGATGCCAGGGTGGCTCAGTCGGTTGGGCATAGGACCCTTAGGTCCAGCTCAGGTCATAAACTCATGGTTCATGGGATCGAGCCCTGCATTGGGTGGAGACTTCTTGGGCTTCTCCCTCTCCCTCTCTCTCTGCACCGCCCTAGCTTGCAGGCTCGTGAGTATGCTTCCTTTCTCTCTCTCTCAAAATAAATAGATAAACTTTGGGGCGCCTGGGTGGCTCAGTCGGTTAAGCCGCCGACTTCGGCTCGGGTCATGATCTCGCGGTCCGTGAGTTCAAGCCCCGCGTCAGGCTCTGTGCTGACAGCTCAGAGCCTGGAGCCTGTTTCCGATTCTGTCTCCCTCTCTCTGATCCTCCCCCGTTCATGCTCTGTCTCTCTCTGTCTCAAAAATAAATATTAAAAAAAAATTAAATAAATAAATAAATAAATAGATAGATAGATAGATAGATAAACTTAAAACAGATAAATCCCCTGGGGCAACTGGGTGGCTCATCGGTTAAGTCTCCAACTTTGGCTCAGGTCATGATCTCACAGTTCGTGGGTTCGAGCCCTGCGTCGGGCTCTGTGCTGACAGCTCAGAGCCTGGAGCCTGCTTCCGATTCTGTGTTGCCCTCTCTCTCTCTGCCCCTCCCCTGCTCACACTCTGTCTCTCTCTCTCTCTCTCAAAAATAAATAAATGTTAAAAAATTTTTTAATAAATAATAAAAAATAAATCTCCTTTTATATACACATCTCTATATCTGAATGGTTCTGCTTCTCTGGAGCACCTTGATTAATTTACCAAAATTTTAAAAATCCCTAAAAAATAAAAACAAAATGAAAGAAATGAACATAGTTGTGGGCTTATCCACCTAGATAAAAATCATTTTGATGACTTTAATTTTATACATATGACTTTATTAAGGTATCAATTATATGTTGTATATTTAATTATACGGCTTAGTGTGATATACCCTAAGGACAAAATAAATAAATAAATAAACCTACAAGGAAATGAAGCTATTTGTTTTTTTTGGTTTTTTTTAAGCTATGTTTAATAATCATATTGATAGTAATAATAGTGGTATGGTTACTTTGAAATTATATGTTATAAGAATCAAAGAATTATATTTCATTAGAAACTAAGATTTGCAGCACATGAGAAAGGAGTTATCCCTATAAAATCAAGTAAATAAAAATTATACATTTATGTTGGAAATATTAGTATGAACTCATGATTTATATTTTTCTTGAAAATAAATTTCTTAGTTCTGTCTTTTGAAAAGGCCTAGAAACAATAACCAGTCCTGCATCAATAAACACCCTTATTGCCCAGGTTGTGGTTTCTAAATACCATCTCACTAAAAGGAAACAGGGCTTGGGATACCATGGTGGCTCAGTTGGTTCAGTGTCCAACTGTTGATTTGGGCTCAGGTCATGATCTCATGGTTCATGAGTTCAAGTCCCACACTGGGCTCCACACTGACAGTGTGGAGCCTGCTTGGGATTCTCTCTCTCTGTCTCTCTCTCTGCCCCACCCAACTCACGCTGTCTCTCTCTCAAAAAATAAATTCATAAACATTCAAAAAAAAAAAAAAAAGGAAACAGGGTTTGTTGGAAAAGTGGCTGATTCCATAAAGTGCAAAATGAGCCTTTTGTCGTACCAGAAAGCAAGGAAGCTACCAAAGATATCAAAGAAAAGCCAAAAGTAAGGAGGAGCCAACTTGAAGTGTTCTCCTTTGGACAAAGATAAAATAATTTGTGTATTCAGAAAATGTTATATTAGTGTATTGAAGAAACACAATACATTTTTTCAAAAAGTGTATTTTCAAAAATCCACAAATTTCCTAATAAATAGACAAGATATTTTAAAAAATCAACCATTTATTCTATTTCTCTTTCATAAACTTTTGCTCTAAAATAACTAATGGAGAACTTTAAAACAATTGGACTAGGTTGACAACACATGAACCCATTCATCTCTCTTACCACCAAAAGAGAGACAACCAAACATTCAATGCCTCCTAATTTAGTACAATAGAACTCAAGACCACCCATAATATTCTTGCAAAAATGATAAAACCAAATCTTATCAAGCCTCTAGGTCTAATTATCAGTTTATTGAAAAGCCATGGTCTAGAATAACATGTTACTCATGACTAATCAATAAATCCAAGAAGTGGGAAATTCTACATGACAAATGACCCAGTTTCTTTAATAAATAAATAGCAAGCAAAAAAAATAAATAAATAAAGGTGAAAGAATCTATAAATAAATGAAACTTAAAAGATATATCAACCTACTCCATGTGAGGCTCTGGTTCCTCCTTCGTTTGAACAACAAAGGAAAACCACTATCAAATAAAGATGATAAGATAACTGGAGATATTTAAAGCATTACTAGATATTTAATGATATTGAAAAGTCATTGTTATTTTAGGCATTATAATAGTAATTAAGCCTGTGCTTTTAGAAAGTTTTTATCAATTTATTTATTTATTTGGAAAGAGAGAGCACCTGTGCAATTAGGGGGGAGCAGAGGGAGAGGGACAGAGACAATCTTAAGCAGGCTCCACACCTAACATGGAGCCTGACGTGGGGCTCAATCTCACGACTGTGAGATCATGACCTGAGCCAAAATCGAGAGTTAGATACTTAACCGACTGAGCCACCCGGGTGCCCCAAAAGTTCTCTTTCAAAGATACAGTTTGAAGTAGGTATAGGTGAAATTAAAGGATGCTGGAAATTTGGTTCAAAATAATCCAATTTGTGGGCAAAGGGTAAAAAGTAGGTGGGGTTAAAAATGAAACCAGTTAGGCCATGTGATGATGATTGTAGAAACTGAATGATGTGTTCAGGGAGATTATTATACTGGTCTCTATTTTCGTAGGTGTCTGAAATATCTGTAATGAAAAGTACCTCCTTCTCCTGATTCCTGATGTCATTTTTGGATTCTTTGTTCAGGATATTTGTAATTAAATTGTGGGCTGAGGCTTCTTACAGGTGAATCAAAGTGAGATATGGGAGTGGGGTGGTAGTTGGGAAGCCACAGGTACATTAAATCTAAAACTCTCCTGGCTTCCGAGGAATAATATATTACTATAGAATTACATGTGTCCTCGCTTTTGTTTGACTTCAAATGAAGCTGTATGTCTTCACTTTGCTTCCACTGGATGATAGTACGGGATGAATATCAAACGTAATTAAAACATAGCAGAGCACAAGGAGAGACACTGTCAGCAGCCACTGAATACGGTGCTGCTCTTCCTCCAGAAAAAACTGTGCCACAGGCAGCTGCACAGATGCGGTGTTTAAGTCAAAGGAGTTTTTACAGGAAGGAAGCAATTTTACAAGACCGAGTAACTCTGTTCGTCTCCCAGCCCTTTATTACCTGGACTATTCATAGAGTCTCTTACCTGTTTTCCTTACCTCCAGATCGTCCCTCTCTAATTCTTATCTTCCCAAAACTTGCCTGGCGCAGACCCCGTTCTTGGCTACTCAGGTCTGGCACAGTCTGTTCGAGTGGATCTAATTCTTTATCCTGGCGTTCAAAGCCTCCCACCGTCTGGCTCCAACCTTTGTTTCCCACCCTAACTCCAGCTACTTTCTTTCCTTCATTCAGAGCCCTAGGCAAATGAGTTACTTACTGTTTCCTTAACACAACCAAACCCCTCATTGAGAGTTGCCATCTAGTTATGTAGCTGCTGCTTTCCTTTTGCTTCCCCCCACCTCTGCCTCCAGTTAATCTGAAAGGTCATTAGAAATACATTTAAAAACAAAAAAACCAAAAATCTCCCAATCCTTTGACTGTCGCTCCCTATTTCGATGTCTGTCATTGGCCTTTCAAAGTCTTGTAGATACATATTCAACTCCCGTCAAATTCCAACACCATTTGTCCGTCTCTTTCCACTGATATCAGTTTCTTCCTGTCTTCTTCCCCTGCTAATTCCTTTTTTTCTAGCCAAGCGACAGTCTCATCTGTACTTGCCAGATCCATACATTCTTTACCTTTTGTGATAATTATTTGTCAAATGCATGTCTCCCCCCAATTAAACTATGAACTCTGTATGACAGGGACCACATTTGTCTTTTTCACATTGTAATTCCAGGGCCTGGAGCAAAGAGACAAAGCAAACATTTCTAGTGAATAAATAAATAAAGCAAATCTCTCCTACCTTCACTGTGTGTAGTAGTAATTACCCAATATTAGGTATCCAACATTAATCTTGTGTTCTCTCATATTAATGCACCCTCTGCTCTTGGCCAGAAATCATTTCTTTCTTTCCTTTTCTCATTAGAAAATATTTCTTAAGTCCAAAGTTCCCTTACACAATTTTTTTTTTCAAACACAGTATGCATGAACTCTAACAATCCTAAAAGAACCCGAGGGGGTATGTATCAGCTTTTGTTTAGACAGTCACATCAAGGCTCCAAGATAGGAAAATTGTAAAACAGAGAAATGTTGGGGGAAACATGAAATTTGATCCTAGAAATGATATGTGTATCACGTAGGTATTGGCAAACCGCCGCCCACAGTCCAAGTCTAACCTACAGACTATTTTTGTAAAGTTTTTTGGAATGCAGCCACACCCATTCACTTACAAATTGTTTGTGGCTGCTTTTGCACCACAAGGAGACAGTTAAGTAGCTGTGACACACTGTGGGGCCCACTCAGCCTAAAATGTTTACTACCTGTCCCTTTATGGAAGCGAGTTTGATGAGCCCTGTTATGAAAGATTGTTTTTTTGGAGGATAGAGCGCCGAGGGATTGTAATGGGACCCCACCGGGAAGACAGACATCTCTAGGAAACACAGCTTGAGCTATACAGGGAACACTTGGCAACATGTAGTGAACCTCCAGGTAAGAAGGGGGGAAAAACCCCCAAGCTGAAGGTGCCATGGCACAAGGTGAAGCTTGCGCGCCTAGAGGAAAACAGTTGATTGCTAGAACACAGCAACCACAACAGAGATGCTCTGTTTGCAGTTTGAGTGAACTTGTGAAGCCAGTATCCAAAGGAAATTATTCCAAACCCCCGTGTGCTGTACCTGAATTAATTGTCTGAGTTTGTCTTTGATGTTAAACTAGCGGTTTTGTGGTGATACGGTGGTGGATGCTTGGAGCCACAATGGAAGTGTGAGACCCGGGGATATTAGGAAGTGGTGAGTAGAGAATGAGATGTCTGGCGGGGCACACAGCTGGGTGCCTTTGGGCAAATTACATCACCAACAACTTTGGGCCTCCATTCCCTTCCCCCTCATGGGAGGTGGGGGATGATAATGTATGAAGGCTTCAATAAGAAAATGTGTGTGCAAGTGTTTGGCATAATCAACGAAACCCATCTCTGATCAGGCTGAATGGAATACTATAGAATCTACCGTGAAGGGTTTTGTCACAATCGTGGATATTGGCGGAGTGCGCTCTCCACAAATAATGGTGATTATTCTTACAGTAAAAGCACATTGAGGGGAGCCTGGGTGGCTCGGTGGGTTAAGCATCCAACTTCGGCTCAGGTCACCATCTCATGGCTCATGAGTTCGAGTTCCGCGCTGGGCTCTGTGCTGACAGCTCGGAGCCCGGAGCCTGCTTCGGATTCTGTGTCTCCCTCCCTCTCTGCCCCTCCCCCACTTGTGCTGCCTCTCTCTCTCTCTCTGTCTCTCTCTGTCTCTCTCTCTCTCTCTCAAAAATAAATAAACATTTAAAAAAATTGTTTTTAAAAAGCACATTTAAATGGTCATATGGGGTTGCTTTTCCTCAACTAGCCATAGGGGCAAAAGTATTGCATTTTTTCTTACACGTGGCGGTGGTTACCCAGAGTTATGTCACAGAGACGACACCACGTTTTTTTGTGTTTTTTTGTTTTTTAGTACTAATTTCCATGATAGCTTTTCTGTGAAGCTGCACTAGTGTCTCTGATGCAACTATCATTTGTATGGCTCCTCAATGACCTGGAATTACTATCAGATTCTCTCCTGATCCCCAAAGTCCCATAAGAAAATACTGTCCCGTGGAATTAGACAGCAGGTAGCATTACCTGCTCCACTGTCTTTCCTACTCTTCCTTTAAGATAGTTTACGATGTGGTCTGTTTGACCAAGGTCTTCCCTAGAAGACCAAGGAATTGTGCTTATATGGCATTTTTCTTTGCCTGTCTATAGGGAGCGTGCTTTCATTTGCTCGTTGAGGGCCTACTATGTGCCAGATGTTCTTCCAGGATTTGTGTGCACAGTAGTGAATGGTAGTACTTCTTAAGGTAATATTAGATGCCGTAATGAATAAAACTCCAAATTCCATCGGTTTAAAGTTATGAATGTGTATTTCTGGCTTGTGTAAAACCCAATATGTGGGAAGAAGGAGGAGAGGCTTGCTCCACCTAGTGATTCAGGAACCGCGTGGTGGAGAATCTGCCGTCGTTTAGACACGGCTCCCATAAAAGTACGGAGTTAGCAGATGAGGCGTAAGAGGGCATAGACGATGGTCCAGGGACTTGATGGGCCAGGGCAGGAAGAGGTAGACCTCCCTTCCATCCACATTCCATTGGCTAGTACTCTGTCACGTGACCTCGCCTGGATGCAGGGATGCTGAGCAATGGTGACTGACTAGAAACCTCTTCGTAATGACAATTCTGTGCTATTAAAGCATACAATTTAGCCAGAAGGCTGGCCATCCTACCACACTTCCTTGTAAAG